>NC_088338.1:33415000-33650000 GCF_036884655.1 Musa acuminata AAA Group | reverse complement strand
ACTTATCTAGGTAGTCCTTGGACACGAATCCCTCGGGTTGTATCATATACACCTCTTGCTTGAGGTTCCTATTGAGGAATATGGTTTTCACATCCATCTATCATATCTCATAATCATAATGTGCTGCAATAGCCAATAGAATTCGGATGGATTTTAGCATGGCTATGGGTGAGAATGTTTCGTCATAGTTAACACTTTGCCTTTGACGATACCTCTTAGTCACTAGCCTTGCTTTATAGGTCTCTACCTTTCCATCTACTCCGATTTTTTTCTTAAAGATCTACTTGCAACCGATGGGTACAATATCCTCGGGTGCATCAACTAAGTTCCAAATATTGTTGGAGTATATGGAATTCATCTCAAAATTCATGGCTTCTTATCACTTCCTGGAGTCTATACTCATAATAGCCTCCTCGTAGGTCTGAGGATCAATATCTTCAACATCATCTTCTCTAATATATCCCACATATCTCTCAAGGAACATCACTCTCTTAGCTCCAAAGACCTTTTGGTCCTCGAGATGATAGAAATAATACCCATAAGTTTCCTTGGGGTATCCCATGAACTTGCACTGCTCCGTCCTTGATTCCAACTTATCAGGGTTGTGTCTTTTAACGTGGGCAGGGCAGCCCCAAATCTTAATAACCTTAAGATCAGGCTTCTTCCCTTTCCATATCTCATATGGTGCAGTCACTACCGATTTAGTTGAAACTCTATTCAGAAGATAAGTTACGGTCTCTAGGGCATATCCCCAGAATGAGATAAGTAAGTTAGCGAAACTCATCATGGACTGTACCATATCTAACAGCGTACGATTTCTTCTTTCAGACACACCATTGAGCTGAGGTGTATAAGAAGGTGTCCATTGGGATAAAATCACATAGTCCTTGAGGAACTGGGTAAACTCTGTACTTAAGTACTCACCTCCTCGATCTGATCGAAGAGTCCTGATACTCTTTCCAGTCTGGTTCTCCACTTTATTCTTATAATATCTAAATTTCTCAAAGGCCTCAGACTTGTACTTCATTAAGTACACATATCCATACCTTGAGAAATCATCAGTAAAAGTAATAAAGTAGGAGTAACCACCAATGGCATGAGTTGACATGGGTCAACATACATCACTATGTATGAGTTCCAACAGCTTAGTAGCTCTCTCTCCAATTCAACTAAATGGAGAGTTGGTCAATTTTCCACGAAGGCAAGACTCGCAAGTTGCATAATCGAATGGATCTAGATATCCATCCTTGAGCAACTTTTGAATCCTTCCCTCATGTATGAAATGGATCTAGATATCCATACCACAGGTATGTACTATTCACCTCATCTCATTTCCTCTTACATTCATGATATATAGAGTAGTGTCTAGCATAAACAAACCATTATGCAATGTTTCTTTCATAATGATCTCATCATCTAATAATATTAAACAACTATTGTTCTCAAAAACTAATTTATATCTACTAACTATCAAACATGAAATAGAAATAAAGTTTTTGATAATAGAAGGAACAAAATAACATGCATCTAATGCAATAATGGCTCCACCAAGCATATGTAGGGCAACCTCGCCAATAACTACTGTAGCAACTTTTGCTCCATTGCCCATCTTGAGGTCCATCTCACATATCGTCAATCTCCTAGGCCATGCCAGAACCTGCAACGAATTACAAATATGATAAGCACTATTGGTATCTAATACCCATGTGTTATCATATGAGTCTGACAAATGCAGACTGATAATGAATGTACCTGAAGCTTCTCCAAGCTTCTGTTTCGCCCTCTCTACAAGGTACTCTTTGTAGTTCCTCTTCTAATGCCCATCTTTGCCATAGTGGAAGCATTGGCCTTTGTCCTTTACCGGCTCTTTTTTAGCAATTTTTGCTTTACTTGGTCTGCTCTTGCTCTTGCCCTTCTTAAGAGACTTTTCTACTTTCCTTTTCTTTCTGGTCTCACCAGTGTAGAGAACTGGCTTCTCCTTTTTGATAGTGCTCTTTGCCTCCCTCAACATATTGAGGAGCTCTGAGAGAGTCATCTTAAACTTGTTCATATTAAAATTCATTATGAATTGTGAAAAGAAATCTGGTAGGGACTGAAGCACAATATCCACGCACAAGTTATCTTTTAGGACCATTCCTAGACCTATGAGTTTCTCTATCCACTCAATTATCTTTAGGACATGGTTTTGAACCGGTGTCCCCTGAGTCATCCTAACGCGGAAGAGGCTCTTGGATATCTCATATCGCTGAGTCCTTCCTTGTTCCTCAAATAGTTTACCGACATGTAGGAGAATAGATCTGGTATCCATCTTTTCATGTTGTCTCTATAACTCAGGAGTAATAGAGCCCAACATGTAACACTGAGCAAGAGTGGAGTCATCAATGTACTTCACATAGGGAGCGATCTCATCCTCGCTTGTCTCTTCCTTGGGCGTATGCATCACTATATCAAGGACGTATGCAATTTTCTCTACCATGAGAACAATTCTCAAATTACGGAGCTAATCCATATAATTTGGACCAATGAGGCGGTTGACATCAAGTATGCCATGTAAGGGATTTGAAAGTGATATTTTTTTAAAATAAAGATGCAATATAAATAAATAACATACAGATTTTATAAAAAATAAATAATTAAGATATGGACTTCTATCTTAATATGCTCTCACTATTTTATTGGCAAGTCATGCGACACCCTCAACACATGAAACGGAAGTCTCCGGTAGATTTCTAGTGGGGATTAGGATCCAATCAGCGTCTTAGTGTAACCTCAAGGGATTCGACCAATCACACTATGCCTAAAAGGTATGCAACTCTTGTCGATCACAACTCCTTGTGATTCTTGTCCTATTCGGCCTCCGAATCACTATGTTCTTTAGGGGCTCGACCAACCATGATGTTCGGTTAAGTTAATACCATCGTTACAAGATGAGTCTGATTCGATGATATACCCTCGAGAGACTCGACTAAGCATACCATGTCCTCAGGTCACTATTGACATCTCTATGTCATAGGCAAGATAGCAAATCGTGATATAGGTGAGCCTCGAGGGACTCAACCAACTCAACATACACCGGGAATCGGTCCCTACCTATAACGATGAAAGGCCACATAGGTCAATCTAATTGCCTCATGTTTACCGACTTAATATTATCGAGAGAGGGGCTTCTATGATTTGGTCTCATAATATGACATGTCATACATATATATATATTTAATATATATCTACAGCACATGTAAATATATATACATATCTAGTAGATGTAAAAGCAATCACACTAGATGATCATAGACCACAGCCTAATATGATCAGGCCTGAGCTAATGGGCCTAATCACTCATATCAATATCTATGTGTGCAGCGGTGCATCTCTATGCCCTGTGATCGTCTATCTCGTCCTCGTCGGTTCCGTCGGCATCTCGACACATCTCCATGCATTGTGATCGTCCGTCTCGTGGGTCCCACTATGGCTTCCACGCTCCCACTACGCCTTCTCGTGTGATTACAACTTAATCATAGGCACGTATGCCAGACAATAAACGAGAAATAAAAATGGAGGCTCGAAGTCTCCAATAATAATAATCACAAGTACACACATCACACGGTCCATGATCATCCGTCCACATATCATACATCACATGTATAAATCATCATCGTGTAGAACTATTAGATAATAATAAAATATAATAATTAATTAAATCTTTTAATTAATTAATATTTTTTGAATTCAGGGATATGTAGAAAATTTTATGACTTCTGAGGGGTATTTTCATAATTTGTACAAAAGGACAGAACTAAAATTTCTCAAATTCACAAGGGCAAAACTATCTTTTTGCCCAAAACCCTAAAACTCCCCATGCCTTACTGGCTGCAGCCACTGCCACCCTACTGGCAGTGGCCTTGTGTGGCGGGGGGCGCGGGAGCACTGCCCTTGCCCACGGGCGGCTCGCCCGCGGGCTGTTGCCCCTACGAGTGGCATTGCCACCAAGGGCGGCGCCCCCACTTGCGAGTGCCCCTACGGGTGGCGCTGCCTCACACAGCACCCGCAGGCGATCGTGCTCGTAGGCGCAACGCCTACAGGCATCGCTGCCCTACGGTGCCTCAGCACGTGTGCATAGTGCCCGTAAGCACCGCTGCCGCGCAGTGCCCGCAGGCTCCGCTGTAGGGGGCCTGCCTGCACATGGCCAGCCTTGCGACTACCGTTGTAGGCGACTTGCCTGCACACAGATGGCAGCACTGCCATCTGCGACCGCAGCAAGGGCAGCAACAATTGCTGCCTTTTCTCGCTTTTGCATCAACGATTTTGACATCAGAAGCTTCTCCAAAACATAACACACGCAGTTCAAAATCAATCTATCGCACGAACAACCTGGCTTTGATACCACTATTGGGAAATCTTAGGGGCGACATCACATGCGTAGCAGAAGAACTAAAAACAAAATCCCCAATTCCCAGAGATATGTTCGTCGTCATGCGAAAATTGGTGCATAAAATCCGCGAAACTTAAAACCGCGTATATAATAGATTGTGTTACCTAGGGAGATCGTACATCCCTGAATCCCTACAGATCTCTAGGAGACGGTGAAGGAGGTTAAGTGCCTTCCTCTTTAACAGTGATCCACACAATAAGGCTGTGATGATGCTCCTTAAAACTCCAAGCCTGCTCTGAGGTGGAGATGGGGAGGAGAATAGGAGAGGCAAGCGAAAGTTCTAGCCTATGAACCATTGAATCCCTCCTATTTATAGAGGTCTCATATCAACTTAACCCTAATGGATCCTCCCCTATTGGGTATTGAATCTTCATCTATCTATCCAAGCCTCTTAGATTAATGGATCTTTATCCAATAATTTATTATGGGCTCTTATTGGATCTCGTCCATGGGATCCAATAATTCTAGGGCTTATTGGATATCCAATAAGATAGGGGCTCCGGCGGATATCTCATATTCGAACCTCTACTCATCGCAACGCCTACCATATATGTGTGACCCTCTAGGCCCAATATCGAGCTAGTCATGAGTCATACATGTCAAAACTTCTTATGACTCATTGAATTATTATCTCCATAATAATTCACTCGACTTATCGATTGCGGACGTACTAGGCTACTATATCATAGTCCCCAAACGATACAAGGGAATCCAATCCATTGGACCTATCTTTCTCAGTTACCATATACCTATAGTCTCTTATCCATCTAATATCCTAAGGACCGTATACCGGGTATGGTGCTATCAGACCTATACGGTTTCTACTCGAGCCTTGCTCTAATTGGATTCTCCTAGTGAACTCTTTCTCTCTAAATCTGAATGACCATAGCTAGGGATTTGTCTGAGCAAGAACACATGAGACATTCCTCTCATGACACCGAGAGTGGATGATCCTCTATCGACACTCAATAGCCCTCGTAAGGTTGACTACCACTCTTGAAGATCGATTGTGCTAGATCTGAGACATCCAAACCTATAAGTCTGATATCAAAGAGTGGGGTACTCATACAGGACATCCTTAGTGTCTCAATTCTAAGGACCAGATACACCACTATGACTATGGAATCGCTGTCTAACAATAAGGCATCATCAACCATTCAGCATTCCGTAAGTGGATCAATCAGTGAACTCATTCCCCAATGAGCACTTGTATTGTATCCCTAGTGTCCCCACATGATTAGTTGTGAGACCAACTAGATCTATCATATGGACGAGTATATAACACACCAGTCTGTCCAGCTATCTCGATGTCTCTCTCAAGTAACCTATGATCGGGATTATTTAGGATATGTGTTTAAAGGCGAATCGATCTCATTATCATGATCTCATCACGATCTAATTCTGATTACACAAATCCAAGGACATCTCAATATATATATATATATATATACATACATATATACATATACATACATATACATATATATATACATACATATATATATATATATACATACATATATATATGTATATATATATATATATGTATGTATATATATATGTATATGTATATATATGTATATATATATATATGTATATATATATATATGCAATGATCAATATATAGTGATAAAATACTAAAATATAATAAGTAAAAAGACTGTGTATCAAGTCACATGTGTCATCACTCATGTGATTAATTGTCAGGACACATATGACTAGCAATTACTAAGGAAGAAGAATGGTTCTTGAGAGATATTTATAAATTATCGAGCACTCAATAATATTACAGTAAAAGATAAGTATCCTATTCTAGTGGAGGATGAGGTACTTGATGAATTAGGAGGTGCATAATTTTCACTAAATTAGATTTATGATTTGGCTATCACCAAATTCGTATACATGAAGATGACATTAAGAAAAATGCTTTTAGAATGCATGATGGTCACTATAAATTTTTTGTAATTCTTTTTGGGTTAACCAATATATCATCTATTTTTTAGAGTTTAATGAATGATATTTTTTGAGTTTATCTTCGTAAGTTTGTTTTGATTTTCTTTAATAATATTCTGATATATAGTCGATCTTTAGAAAGTCATTTATTACATTTGTGGATTATCTTTACCCTTCTTCATGAATATTGTCTTTTTGTCAAGAAATCAAAATACAACTTTGTGCAATTTGAAGTGGAGTATCTTAGCCATGTTATTTCTCAAGAGGGTCTTGTAGTTGATCCTTCTAAAATCCAACCAATGAAAGATTGGCCAATTTCAAAATCAATTAAGGCTATGAAGGGATTCTTAGGAATCACTGGTTATTATTTAAAAGTTTGTAAAGAACTATGAAAAAATTAGTGCTGTTATATCACTTTTAAAGAAAGATGTATTTAAGTGGACAAAAGAAGCTACTTAAGCTTTTATTTCTCTATGTATGCAATGACTACTATGCTAATTCTTGCTTTACCAAATTTTAACAAGTTATTCATGATTGAATATGATGCTTTTAGAGTGGGTTTTGGAGTTATACTAATGAAAGGTCATCCAATTGCTTATACTAGTAAGGCACTTTTTCTATCTTATTTGAGTTTATCTATTTATAACAATGAGATATTAGCCATTGTTCATGCAGTCACTAAGCAGAGGTCTTACTTAATTGGCCAGTGATTTCAAATATACATCAATCACTAAAACCTAAAATATTTTCTTGAGCAAAGGGTTTTTCTTTGAAGCAACAAAAATAGGTCACTAAGCTATTCTGTTTTGATTACGAGATTATTTATAAGAAGGGAACTGAGAATTTAGTTACAGTAGTACTTTCTTACCTTCCAAAGCAAGCTGAACTAGTGGTTATTTCTATTTCTACTTACAAAATGCTAGAATTTATTATGAGTGAATGGTTGGATGATCATAAAATTCAAGATGTTATTAAAAAGCTAGAAGAAGATTCAACTTCTAATCTTAATTACTATTGAAATCTCATAGTTGCATTATAAGAGCAGAATTATCTTGGAACCAAATTCTTCTTATTAGAACATAATTTTGAAGGAGTTTCAATTATTACCAACTGCTAGTCATTCTAGATTTTTTTGTACATACAAACACACCTGTAAATATTGGAAGGGCATAAAGAAAACCATCAAGAAGTTTGTTGCAAAATGTGATGTTTGCTAATGATACAAAGATGAGATTGTTGCTACCCTTAGTTTTCAACCTCTTCCTTTTCTTGATGATGTTTGGATTGACATATATATATGAATTTTATCGATGGACTTTCATCATCTCAAGGTAAAACCATCATCTTTATGGTTGTGGGTCGTCTTACAAAATATACTCATTTTTGTATTATATGACATCCTTATACTACTGCAAGTATTGCTCGCACTTTTGTTGAGAATATTGTGAAGTTGAATGGAATTCCACATTCTATTGTTAGTGATCAAGATAAAGATTTTGCTATCACCTTTTGGAAGGACCTCTTTCATTTGCAGGATACCTAGTTAAATATGAGTACTGCTTATCACTCGCAAATGGATGGGCATACTGAAGTGGTGAAGAGATGTCTACAAATTTATCTTAGGTATTTTACTAGTGATAAACTAAAGGAGTGGATGAAATGACTTCATTGGGCAGAATAATGGTATAATACCACTTATTACACTTCTATTAAAATGACTCGTTTTGAAGCGGTTTATGGTCAATCTCGTCCCATGATTACAAAATACATACCTGGTTCTTCTAAAGTTGATCAAGTAGATAAGGAATTGCTTGATAGAAATAAGATTATTTAACTTCCAATATATAATCTTGTAGTCTCATAAGCTAGAATGAAGGAACAAGTTGATAAGCATCACAATGAGTGGGAGTTTGTAGTGAGCAATCGGGTTTTCCTTGGACTTTAGCCTTACAAGCAAACTTGCATAAAAGTTTGGCCTTCTATAAAGCTATCTCTTCGATTCTTATAAAGCATTTGAACATATTGGCCCAATTGCTTATTGCTTGGACTTGCCATCAAGCTCTAAAATATATCTAGTTTTTCATGTATTTTTATCTTAAAAAGAAGTTAGGTGAGGATGATGTGATGCAACATCATTTGTCAGATATTTCATCTACCGGTGAGGTTCAAATTCTACCTCAAGCTATACTTGATCGACATGTTATAATACATCATAGATATTCTATCACTAAGGTGCTTATTCAATCGACCAACTTATCAATTAAATATGCCACTTGTGGAGAGTTTTTCAGAATTCGTTGCTACTCAGCCTTGAGGACAAGGCTATTTTGGAGAGACGTGAAATATTAGGATTCCTTAATTTCAGGGGTCCCTAATTTTAAAATTTTAATATTAATATTTATTTTCTTGTTTAGTATTTTCTAATTATAGTAGGAGTTTTTTAGTATTTTCTAATTATGTTAGGAGTCCTTTAATATGGCGAATTAGAGATTACTAATTTTATTTATTAATTTATTATAAATACTAATCCTAATTGAGGAAGGATTAAATAGCTATATATAAAGAAATAAATATATATAATATTTTTGGTTATTTTTCTCAAGCAATCAATTATAATTCAAGGCTTCGACCAGTTTAGATATTGATCCCCACGAAACGATCAAAAAGAAATTGATCCCCCTCGAAACAATGAAATCCCTATCTCTTTTTTTAATTAAAATCCTAAAATTTTATCATTACAATTCATTTGGTGTCGAGCCATTGCTCTCGATAATGATACTACTATTGTGTCCTTGCTTATGGGGCAACTGGGGACTAAACCTCTCGATCTCCATCACCAATCATGCAATGCCCTGATCCTCTCGAGAAGTTTCGATAACCATCGAATGTGATGATTCTTTTTATTAGAGCTAGCCCCAGGAAATTTACCAAAGGGTAATTTTGGTAACCCAACAAAAGATAATAAAGCAGAAATAATAAAAGCGACAAGAACACCATATTTACGTGGTTTGGTCAATTGACCTACATCTATGGACGAAACATCTATGGACGAAGGAGGAGCAAATCACTACTATAAAAGAGGGACTATTACAAATGCCTTAGGAAGATGTTCCTAGGCCATAAAACACGAAACTACTAAACAAGAAAAGCCTAAAGTAAATAATTAGGTTTTCTTGTGGTGCATTAGACTTCAAAGCCTATGCCCTTATTTATAGTTTAAATAGGAGATATCAAACATGATTTTCCTGATGTGGGACTATGTGGGACTTGCCAAACTAACAAATCTCCACCTTGGCATGTCCCAACAAAACTTGCTCCATCTTCTTCATAAAAGCCCCAACGGGCAATCACCAACAATGAACACCAACCAAGTCCAAGCACTGCTTGAACTTGTAAACCAGAAGAGGCTTCGTAAGCATATCAGCTGGATTGTCCTTCGTACGAATTTTCTGACCCGAAGGCGGCTTCACAAGATCCCAAGTTCTATTCCGATAGAGAGATTCAATTTCTTTATTCATCGCAATCAACCACTTAGCGGAATTATCACAAGAAACCGCATCTGAGTAGGTAGTAGGCTTACCAACTTCACTTGTTTCTTCTACAACAGACAAAGTATATGCAACCAAATTTGCATATCTTTGTGGTGGTCGAATATCTCTCCGTGGTCTATCCTTAGCTATGGAATATTACTCTTCCTCTAGATCATCTTTGTCAGTAGACTCAGGACCATCTATTGGCATTCTTTGAGTAGAAGAGTTCGACTTAAAAGAATATGAACTACCAATCTCAAGCTCCATCTGCTTCTGCGCACTATCATTTGTACAACTAGTAGATTCCTCTTTGGAAGATAACATAGATAATTCATCAAAAGTAACATCTCTACTGATTACAAATTTTGGGGATTTGGGATCATAACACCATAATCTGTATCCTTTCACCCCAAAAGCATACCCAAGGAAAATACACTTTTTCGCTCGAGACTCTAATTTTCCTTCATTTACATGCATGTATGCTGGACACCCAAAAAATTTTAAATTAGAATAATCAGCAAAAGTACCTGACCAAACTTCCTCCAGAGTTTTAAAGTTAAGTGCTGCAGAAGGAGCGCGATTGACAACGTAACAGGTCATATTAATCGCCTCTACCCAAAAGTCATTTGTCAACCCTGCATTTGAGATCATACACCTTGCTCTCTCCAAGAGTGTTCTGTTCATACGTTCAGCCATACCATTTTGCTGAGGCATCATCCTAATAGTGCGATGCCGAACAATTCCTTCAATTTTGCAGAATTCATCAAAGTCACATTCATAAAATTTCATGACATTGTCTGTTCGAAGCTGCTTAATCTATTTACTTATTTGCTTCTCAATCAAAGCCTTCTATTGTTTAAAGGTTAGAAAAACATCATTTTTATGCTTCAGAAAATAAACCCAAATTTTCCTAAAATAATCGTCAATGAAAGTCAACATATACATGGCACCACCCTTAGACTGAACACGAGCTGGACCCTAAAGGTCTGAATGAATATAGTCAAGAGTACCTTTCGGTTTGTGAACTGCTGGAGAATTGAAGCTAACTCTTTTCTGCTTTCCAAAAATGCAGTGTTCACAAAAATCCAGTAGCCCAGTACTCTGTCCGCAAAGAAGACTCCTTTTGCTCAATATGCTCAAACATTTTTCACTCATATGACCCAAACACATATGCCATAATTTGGTGATGTTAGAATCAGACAATGATGATGATGAGATTACAACTGAGCCTGTGATTGTAGTTCCCTACAAAATATACAAGCTACCATACCTACAAACTTTTATAACAACAAGGACACTTCTAGAAACTTTCATAACTATACTAGCTTCAGCGAACTCAATAGTTTTCTCAATAACTTTTCCCTTTTGCTTTAATTTATTTTTCAATTTAAAGCAATCAGCCTTAATGTGCCCTATTTTATGACAATATCTGCACTCCAAATTTCTATGTCTGGATTTAGATCTAGATTTAGATCTACTACTGTCAAATTCCTTTTTATCTGTTCTACCCTTGATAGTCAGACCTTCAGCCTGATTCCCTCTACTTTCTCCAGTGATATCCTTGTCTATCTGCTCCTTAGATTTTAGAGCAGATTTAATTTCTTGATACGAAATTGTTTCTTTTCCATAAATCATAGTATCACGGAAATACTTAAAGGATTGGGGAAGAGAACACAAAAGTAATAGGGCCTTATCCTCGTCATCAATTTTCGTATCTATATTTTCCAAATCCATAACTGAGGAATCAAATTTATCAAGATGTGAGAGCATAGATGTACCTTCAGTCATCCAAAGCATATACAAACTCTGCTTCAAGTAGAGACTTTCCACTATCCTCTTCATATACAAGGCTTTAAGTTTGTCCTACATGCTCTTAGTCGTAGTCTCCGTAGCCACCTCCCGTAAAACCTCATCAGAGAGATCTAGAATAATGCTCGGACCTTCTTATCCATACCCGCAAGATCTTCCTTTGACGTACAATCTGGAATATTCTCAGCTCCCTATAGTGTCAAATCAACTTCGTCTTGAACTAGAATGACCTCCATCTTGAGTTGCCACATGTCGAAGTTGATATTTCTGTCGAATTTCTCGACAATGATCTTTGTTATTGTCATCGTTGCCAAAAGATCCTGAAACCAGGCTCTGATACCAGTTTGTTAGAGCTAGCCCTAGGAAATTTACCAAAGGGTAATTTTGGTAACCCAATAAAAGACAATAAAACAGAAATAATAAAAGTGACAAGAACACCATATTTACATGGTTCGGTCAATTGATCTACATCCATGGACGGAGGAGCAAATCACTACTATAAAAAAAGGGACTATTACAAATACCTTAGGAAGATGTTCCTAGGCCATAAAACACGAAACTACTAAACAAGAAAAGACTAAAGCAAACAATTAGGTTTTCTTATGATGCATCTTACTTCAAAGTTTAGACCCTTATTTATAGTTTAAACAGGAACTATGTGGGACTCGCCAAACTAATACTTTTAACGTCTCTTTTGGGTGTGCAGACGGAACGCAGGCTACATTAATCATCATATCACCTGGAGGTAGAATATACATCTCTTAGAGAAAATTTTGCTCTTCTTGCATAGTGTTTTGCTATAGGGGAAGGTTTACGGAGAGATGTATATACACAACAAGGGGTGTGGAAATTGATGTTTTCTTTTTTCCCCATTTACATATGCTGATTGCATGAAATTAATAATTAAACGTGTTTTAATTGTTTACAAGATAATACGGGGAATAACTTTAAGTGCTAAGATTTGACGATCCTCGATATAATTGCTTACATGATTGTGGCAACCTTTACGCTCTTGATTTTTTACAAAATAAATCATGCAATGACACTAGTCATTTAATGCTGCGGATGACAGCCCGCGTATAAATTAGCAAGGCCTATCCCATCCTTTCCAGACCAGTGGAAATGGCATTTAGGCATCGCCAGCTTCTCCTTTGCTGGCTCGTCCTCTCTCTTTCTCAAGCCAGCAATGTCACGTCTTCTGCAGGTTGCAAGCTTTATGCCGTATATATATATATATATATGTTCTTCATTTGTGTTAACTTGATGCATAATTCATTACATGTTGACATTCAAATTAAGCAGATGCTTGGATGAGAAAATAAAAAAGTAAGCAATATTTGTGGACATTATCTCTGTAGTTTTTTTTTAGACGAGCAGCAATGTCACTCACTGCTGATAATTTTACCAAAATACGGGGACCTTTTATTTTTGTCATTTTGTTCATTTGGTTATTGACATGAGTCTTTTTATTTATTTATTATTATTATTATTATTATTTTCGTAAGTAGCATTTGTCTCGAATGTGCAATTTTCTGGTTAAGATGCATATTGATTGATGCTTTCAGAAGATGATATGAGAACGCAGTCAGATTGTCGACCTTTCTAAATGTCATTTGAATTAATTTTCCCCTTTGGTTTTTATACATATTTTTTTTAGTATTAGTTGGTTTTTGTTGGGCTGATGGATATGTATTCATGTACACAGCCAACCTCTAATTCATGTAACCTTTTGTACAATTAGATAAGAGTCCACTCTTTACTAAAAAAAAAAAATATTTTTTTTTTTTTTGTGACACTTTTAGCTATACTTTTCCACATGATTAGTTATACCTTACAAGTTGACTTCTCAAAATTACATACATAAATGTGATGTTAGTCGGAAAAAAAAATTATAATGCATAGTAAAAAAATTAATAATCTTTATGAATTTTGATTAAAAAATTAATAAAGACTCAATATGTTTGAAACTGATTTGTTATCACATTCTTCTGTATCACTAATACATAGTGTAAGTTCTATATATATATTTTATATTCTAATTTTGATTTGTTATCACATTCTTCTGTATCACTAAACTGATTTATTCTATATTTTTTGTATTATTAGTGATTTTATTTTTTATTCTAATTTTATGAAGCTATCTATTTTACCTACACCTTTTAGTAAAAGGCGAAAGATGGAATTTTACTTACACACCTTTTCAACCTTCTCAATGGTTCGATGGAGTTTGTTGATTTTTATGCATCATTTTCTGTCAACAAGAACATCATTTCTCATCAACGGGCATATTTGAGTCATAAGGGTTGCAAACACAATGGAAAGATTCCATATTGCACTGTTGCTTGGCATCCCTTGAGCCATATGCAAATGCCAAAAAATGAAAGCCTGGTAATATGTTTGCATCCTTAGCATTAAGTTGTTATTTTTGTATGACAAGTTTGGCATGGAAACAATCCTTAATCCTAATATTTAGAAGAAAAAAATATTGAAAGAACAACTCATGAAACTACTTACTATTCATGACATATAAACCTTTTAATTTGGTGCATATACTGCATAGATAATATTAGCAAAATGAAAGAATAACTCATGAAATCTAAATTTTTTTGGTGCCTATACATACTACTGATAGGGGTGGGGGTGTTTCAAGTTTGTTAAATTAATTGTTGAGTAGATTTGAGTTTAATGTGCTGGTGATAGCATATATATCAAGTTTACTCGTTTTAATATAAGTTCTGGATTTTTTTTTTCTTTTTGAATAAGTGGAATCATTCATTGCATGTTGGAATTCAAATTAAGCAGATGTTTGGGTGAGAAAAAAAAAACTGTGACATTATCTCTGTGGATCTTTTGTAATGACCAATATCAGTACTGCTCATATTTTTTAGCACTTTTTTTCATTTTGTTTATTTGGTTTTTCTTTTCTTTTTTTTTATCTTTATGATGCATATTGATGCTTTGTCAAGATATGGTATGAAAACGCCATAAGATTGTCAACATTTTTAATTATCACTCCAATTAATTTTTCAAAAATCATGCCTTTTTTTTTTTATGAATGGTTGCTTTTGTTTAGTAATGTGATTAGTATAGTTTTAGTTGGGACGATGGATATTTATTCAAAAATGCGGCCAACCTCAAAAGTCATGCATGTAACTTTTTGTACAATTAGATAAGATTCCACCCTTAACCAATCATAAAATAGAACTTAAGCTTTCAAACTATGATTGTTATAGGCTTATTGTTTTTTTTTTTTTAATAGACATGATGGATTCTTACATGACAGTAATTACTTAATCGCAACATATTCAACTCATATATATCTTGCTACTATCTTAATTAGTTAATTATTATTAATGATGTATGATGTTGAGTTATCTTTTTAAGATCTTAATAACCCTTTGAAATGTGGGGATTTTTATTCATGAAAATTAGGATAGTCTATTTATAAATAATACTGTGAAATCTTAAAAAATAATGTTACGGACTTTTGAATTTTCTAACAAGTTTTATCTTGTAAAATATTATGATAAATTTTCTTAGAAATGTGAATGTCTGCATAAGCAGTGATATTAGTATCATGTTTGTATATATAAATTAGTTTAGCATATGAAATAATTTACAGTCTTTTACTATGATAAATTGTAGTTGCATATTGATATCCACATAAATGATATTTAACTACAAGAATAATTATATATTTATTATTATAATGAATATATGACTTGTCACAATAACCTTAACAAAGGTATATATAAAAATTAGATTAGTCTATAATATTATTTTATTTTTATTATTTTCTTAATCAAAATTTGAATATCCAATTTTTCTCAACAATATATATATATATATATATATATATATATATATATATATCACACACATAACTTTTTCTTATTTATATATTTTATTAATGTAGTTGATCCATTATTATTTTCTTTTACCACAAAGCATGACTCATCCTTAGTCACACTGTAACTAACTTATCACATATCTATAAGGATAGTGCATATACCAATTGGTAAATTCCATGCATCCCCTCAGTTTTTTAAGATGATAACTATAAGATAGCATATGATTTGTTATAATTTACAAGTTCACTTTTCAAAATTATATACACAAATGCAGCAGAAAACTTTCGACGATTAAATGCAGCGGAAAACTTTCGACGATTAAAACTGTGTTCGTACGTTGAAATCCGATTCCGACGTAAAAGTCGTTTCGTGCAGATAATAACTTTGAAAGCTTACGGAAACGTATTTGAAGTAAAGTAAGGAAGGCAGTTTGTAGTTAAGATAAATAACACAAAGGAAATGCAAACTAGATTTTAGAGTAGTTCGGTCAAATGTGACCTACATCCACTTTCGGCTTCCTCCTTTGACGAGGTCACCGGCATCTACTAGAGGCCTTCCTTCAATAAGCGAAGGCCAATCACCCTTTTACAGTTTCACTCCTTTTAACAGGCTTAGGAGACAACCCTTACAGAATTTTCACTCCTCTCTTGAATGATCAAAACTTGGAAGAAAAGAGGGAGGCGAACTTTTAGCTTATACAATACTTTTGAGCTCTAAAATTCACAGAGTAAGATTGGATTTTCAGTGCCCTTTCATGTAGGAAAGGGTGGGGTATATATAGACCATAAACTAGTTTGAATTTAGAGCTAAAAAATGTCATCTCCCGGATTTTCGGGATCCTAGCGGTACTACCGTCAGATTGGGCGGTACGACTGCTTGACAGAGCTCGGAGACTGAGCTCTGGTGGTGCCATCGCCTGACTAGGGCAGTTCCACCACCCTGTCTCGCTCGGAGACTGAGCCCAGGCGGTGCCACCGCCTGACCTAGGTGGTTGCATCGCCCAACTTTCTTAGGAGACTGAGCTCCTGGGCGGTGCCACCGTCGGCTAAGAAATCTGGGTCCGAATGGGCTGATCCATTCGGTTCAATTTGGGTCTGTCAAGGGCCCAATTGCCCCCAGATTAAGTTAATGGGATCACCTCCCATTCTTAGCTTAATTTACATTCTAACTATGATATTTCTTAAGACATTTACTGCAACTTGCTCCAGTACGTCAATCGCTTCTTCCGGCGAGCTTCCGGCAAACTTCCGACGAACATCCGACGAACCCTCGGTGATGCTCCGGTCAACTCCTGGACTTGCGACGATCCACTTGGCGAGTTCCAACGAGTTTCTTTGGCAAGCTCCTGGACTTCTCGGATTTGTTCCCGCAGAACCTCCGACGATTGTCCGGACTTTCGTCGAACTCTCGAACCCCCAACGTGATCATGGTCTTGACTCCGGCGTAACTCCTGCTGCATGTCTTACTTCCATCGTAGTTAATCCTGCACATGTAAAACAAAACTTTGATCTAGAAAATTATACTAAGCATTAATCAAATTGTCCGGTATGTTATTGGTCCCTCGACGCTTCGTCCGATTCTTCGGCGCATCGTCCTCTCCCGTGGCCTATTGCCCAATCGGCCAGTTGACTCCGCAACTCCAATATCCTTGGCGCAATACTTGCTCTTCTTGGCCCGATGCCCGAGTCCACGGCCCGAAGCCTTTTGTCGATACATCGATCGATCCACCGGCCCGACGTCCAATCTTCTAACATGTTCCTCCGGCCCAACATGATTTTTCCTACTTTAATTGTCTCATCCTGATTGAAGCATCCTGCGTCACTCAAAACGTAGATCAAAACATAAACACAATTATTAATTGGTTTCATCATTAAAATACGAGATTCTACAATCATAATATTAAAATGTATGATAATATAGGTCATATATTTTTCTTTATCATTTCAAATTTTAAAAGATAGTAGAAAACATAGTTTAGGGTAACAAGTCCTCAAAACTATTACAGATTATTATCTCCCAGACTCGTTACCAGCAACACCAAATCATGCCCCAATCCCTCATGATGAAAAAAGCAGCTAGTATTTATGTTTAATCTAAGAACAACTTTAATTGTCATCATGATATATATATTGACACTAATTAATATGAAATTTGATAGGCAACAAGATGAAGTAATGTCTACGAGGAAGACGCAAAGAGACTCCCTTAGATCTCCAACATTCCAAGGTTACTAGTGCTTCATTTGTCAAAGGTATTTTTTGAAGACACACTTGTTATATACATAAACGTTTGTTAACATTATAATGCATAGTAAAATAGACTATAATTTTTTTTATCATTTTAAATTTTTAGAAGATAGTTAGAGGAAATATAGTTTATGATAACAAGTCCTCAAAACCATTACAGATTATCATCCAAACGCAGTATTAGCAACACCAAATCTTGTGAGTGCCCCAATCGCTCATAGTAAAAGAAGCAGGTAGTATTCATATTCCCTCTAAGAATAATTTTAATTATTATCAAGATTTGTATATCGATACTAATTAACATGCATCTGCACAGGCAACAATATGAAGTAATGTCTATGAGGAAGATGCAAAGAGGCTCTCTTGATCCCCAACATTCCAAGATTACTGGTGTTTCACTTGAAAGTATCTTAGGAAGACACACTTATTATACATGTAAATATCTATTATGATAACATTATAATGCTTAATAAAATAGACTATACATTTTTCTTCATCATTTCAGATTTTTAGAAGATAGTTAGAGAAAATATAGTTTATAATAATAAATCCTCAAAACTATTACAGATTATCTCCGAGACCCAATACCAGCAACACTAGATCCTATAAGTGCCCCAGTCCCTGTTGGTAAAAGAAGGAGGTAGTCTTCGTATTCCCTCTAAGAACAACTTTAATTGTTATCAGGAACTATATATTGACACTAATTATTATGTAATTGCATAGGCGACAATATGAAGTAATATCTACGAGGAAGATGCAAAGAGACTCTCTGAATCCCCAACATTCCAAGGTTACTAGTGCTTCATTTGTTAAGGTATCTTTGGAAGGCACACTTGTCTTGTTATATACATAAATGTCTGTTATCATTATAATGTATAATAAAATAGACTATATATTTTTCTTCATCATCTCAAATTTTTAGAATATAGTAAGAGAAAACATAATTTATGATAACAAGTCTTTAAAATCATTATAGATTATCCCCCATAGTTAGTACCAATAATACCAAATTCTTTAAGTATCTCAGTCCCTTATAGTAAAAGAAACATATAATTTTCATGTTCCGACGAAGAATAACTATAATTGCCATTAGAATCTGTATATAGTCACTAATTAACTACAAAGACAATTATACGAAAGTAATGTCTACAAGAAAGATGCAAAGAAGTTCTCTTAGATCCCTAACCTTCCAAAATAACTAGTGCTTCGTTTGTGGAAGATATCTTAGGAAGACACTGTGAACTAATCAAACTCCACGTGATGTTGTCTTTATTTTGCTGTCAATATATATATATATATATATATATATATATATATATTCTGTTGAATGCGATAATGCAATTGATCAGCACAACAGGTTGATGAACTTGTGGTCATGAAGGAGGAAGACAGCTACCGCAGCAGAAGTCGAAGCTCCATAAAAGTAAATGATGAGAAGACGAGTCAGCCACCAGTGCACCAAAAATTTCAAGCATAATAAGAACTGGGCAAAATTGCATGGATATCAGTCTTACTGATATTTATATCCATTTGTATAATTATAATGATAATAATTATTAAATAATTCAGCTACTCTGTGAATGCATATATAGTGCAATCATAACTAGAAGTGGTTAAATATGTTGTTTACAAAGAAATCCTGACTGCAAACAATATATATGTTTGCCCATTCACAAGCTTCCACTCCTTCATTTCCAATTTCGCATTTACTTGAGTTAAAACTTAGCATTAGTTTTTAAAAGGGAATGTTGAGGTGAGCATGACTATCGATAAAGAAAAAAAATAATTTCAATAGCCGAATGAATGATGATGTGCAATATCCTCCTGAAAAGTAAAAAACTTTCATGTATTTTTAACAATATTAAGTCATAGATTATTTTCTTTTGAATTGTGTAAGACCTGGATCATTTGTGATAGTATACTCCTAATATTTTCATACCATATCTACTATCTATTTTAGGATTCAGTTTCTCATATATTTTTTTATAGGCTTCTACTGGAGATTGGTGGAATCTAAACTCAATTGTTGCTTCAAATTCTTCAATTCTTGGAAACAAGATGCTTGAATCAATAAAGGATCTAATCTTGATAAGGATTATGGTATTTTCCTATATGGTTTAACTACTAACTAGTTCTCTATGATTTACGTGGATCAATCGAAACAATCGACTATTCTGCAACCATCGTGATTCCATTCCATCTATCAATTTTGTATCATGCTCCCTCTTGCTATATCTAATGATTAGTATATTTTCAGGTTATTAAAAAGCTTCTTTTGTGATAAACTTACTGATATGTCATTGTATTTAATTTTCATCATTTGATCATTGCTATAATAACCTGTAACGTTGATTAATATTAAAATTCCTTTCAAAAATATTGATAGGTGGATATGGATGCAACATCCTTTTGTTGTCAATAGTACTAAAATTGCTTACAAAAGACAACAAAATCCTTATTGACAGCAATATGGATTGGTAGGAAGGTAAGGTGGGCTCTCAATATACTGCTACTAAAGTAAAAATATCCCTTCCCTTTGAAAGCTTATTGACATCGGCTCACAACTTCATCTTGGTTGTTGATATCATATCATATCTGCAACCTATTTTAGGATACAGTTCCTTATATTTTCTTTGTATACTCCGCTCTTATGGTGGAATCTAAACTCAATTACTTGTTTTTTTTTTGGAAACGATGTGCTTGAATCAATAAAGGATCTGATCTTATGATCTTCATAATGATTTTGATTTTTTTAATATGATTTAATTGTTAACTCTATGATTTATGTGGATCAATCGACTGTTTTATAACCATGATTTCATCTATCAATTTGGTGTTATGCTCTTGCTATATCTAATGATTATATGATTCAATACAAGTGTACATAAACACCTAAATTATTCTATGCAAGTCAATCACGTGAGTGATGACACGTGTGACTTGACACATAGTCTTTTTTACTTATTATATTTTTGACATTCATCACTTTATATTACTTATATATATATATATATATATATATATATATATATATATATATATATATATATATATATATATATATATATATATATATATATATATATATATATATATGTAAAATTTAAATTGCACATGCTATTTTATATGTAAAACCCAAAGTAATAATTTAGATGAAAGTGGTTGAGTCTCGATGGCGTTAATTTACATTGAATTGCTTCCCATTAATGGTAGAATATTTTGCATGAAGATTTTGAGTGTGTCAATAAATAGCAATATGAAACTCTTACCTATGTGATATATAGGTAATAATAGAATGCTTAACCAAATCTCCTATAAACACAAGATATTGTTGACTTATGAAATATTGACCGGTTTAAGTGCGGCAAAATGAACCGAGAAAAAACCGAAAAATCGAGCCAATGCAAAAACTGATTCGGTTTGTTTTTGATATGTTGATAATTATAACAATTTATGACTTGATTTTCTCAGATGTGATGGTGATGAAATCTCATCAGGTTGGTTAGATTGATGGTTATGATCGATCGGGTTTCTTCTTTGGGTGTGTAAATTAGCTTTTATGTGACAACACATTGACGGGGGCTGATGAATCAATCCCAAACAAAACGATGGCTTTGTAGCAGTTCCGATCCCACAATAAATCCTCCTCCAGAAGAAGCGCTCCCCCTGGCTCAGCGCGACGCAGTGTTCCGCTGTAACGATAGGTAGACGCTTACGGTACGTGCGACAACAACTAACGTACACGTCATTGTTGGAATTACCAATATAATCGATTGGTCTACGTGGCAATTTCTTGTTTGGTACAATTTATACTGTGAGTTTTAGACGATACAGGAAAGCGTCCTTCTTTTCTATTGCGACCTTCGTTTTAAACGCCCGCTGGTTATCGTCCATCTCTCCCTCGTCTTGTCTTCTCAAGTGTGAACGTCTTCGCCGACATCAATGGCGAGCGGCTCCGACGAGAGGAAGAGGAAGAGGACGAGGAGGGAGAAGGGGTACGGCCAGAGAAAGCTGCTTCCTGGAGAGAACGTCGAGGCATGGTCCCTCTCTCCCCACCATCCCTCTCCTTTGATTGGACGCGATCCATTTTAGTTCCCAAATGTGAATTCTTAGTTGCGCTCCATTGATTTTATCTCTGTTTGATCTCTTCTCATCCTCTATCTATGATATCCTGAGGATTCAAGGAAGAAAACCTCGGTATCGGTTGCTCCTTGCGACATCGTGTTACATAAAATCTGAATGGTGCCTGCCGTTTGATCTCTTATATATTGGAAATCGGATGTGGGGTTATTGCTGCAGCTCCTCAAAATTTTACTTTTTCATGTTCTTGTGCTGTCTAGGGATTTACTTTCATCTCGTTTTGATGTTATGCGTTCCATCTCTATCTCTATCGTATTTTTTCTACGAGTAAAAGAATATACAATCTTTACTTCGAATGAAACTAACATGTTTCTGATCGCGAAGTTTCATACTCTCCATTCTCGCTTTGGTCAGCGTGTTTTGATTGTTCCTTCGTAGGTATTATGTTGTGAGGAAGGACTGAGAGGATCTTGGCACGCAGGGACTGTCATCAGTTGTCAAGGATGCTCCCGACTCATTGAATATAGAGATTTGTTATGTGAGGATGAAGGTTCGAATCTTCAAGAGATGATCCTTGTATCGGCTGCTGTAGAGGGCCAGGCTAGAAAAAACCCAAAGAATTATCGTGGCCTAATTAGGCCCTTGCCGCCTTATTATGATATCCAGATTTTTGAGATGAGATATGGGCTCTGTGTGGATGCCTTAGTGGATGATGCCTGGTGGGAAGGTGTGGTTTTTGATCATGAAGAAGGCTCAACAAAGAGGTTGATCTTTTTCCCTGACCAGGGTGACCAGCAGATGGTCATGGTCGACCATTTACGTCTCACCCAAGATTGGAATGAAACATACGGGCATTGGAAGCCACGCGGTGGGTGGTTGTTGCTTCAAGTGCTTCAAGCATTTGAGGAGGAAGATACCCTGCCAGTCTCGATAAGAGAAATCTGGTATGACTTAAGCACAATGGTTTCTTTTAGGGAAAAGATTGGATTGTGGATGTTTGGATCTCTATCAGTTTGGGAGCAGTTGGTATCAGGGTTGATCCGAGAATTGCTATCTGTTGTACATGTCCTATCAGAGGTTTCATATGACCAACCCGTTGATGCTCCCACATATTCTGGTAATGATGAGATTCCATCGGATGATGTTCCTCGTCAGGTAGGAAGTCTGATTCAAAGTGATACTGCTGGCATACTTTCTGGACCAGTTAGGATAATGGATAAAGTTCAGTGCTCACAGCTGCTCACACCTGATGATTGCTTTGTTCAAGGCAATGGAAACTCATCCGAGTGGAACCATGACGAGCAGAATAATGTCCTTGAAACATCAGATGTAGAGGATGTTCAAAATGATAAATCTGGAATCCCTAGTTCATTTGTATACCATGAAGAGGTGGTATTTGCTCATGGTTCACATAGAAAAAGAAGATGCCGAGACATGCAGCACCAAGCAAAAGCTTCTATTCCAACAGTAGCCCAAAAGTTTAAGAAAAGTAAGTTTGATTCCATAAATGAAGTTTCACCTGATGGGAATCATCGCAGAGATATGGTAAAAGCATTTGAACCATGTAAGGTTACAGAACCTCGGGATATGAAGTATGAGGAGGCCAATAATAATCTGCAATCTGATGCACTTTGCATTAAGGTTATTAGTCCTTTTAGTCATCAAAACAATAAGGAGGAAGATACAGGGAACAGAACAGGACAAACATCTTGGCAATCTTTATATGCTGAAGCTGAGCGCTGCCCAGAAGCAGTTGCTTTTTATGCCTTTCGATCTGCTGATAGGGATTCTCAGGTTAAACCATTGAAGGTAGCTGAAAAAGTGAAGAAGCATCTTTTTGCTCTGGGCTGGAAGATCGAATATAGAAGAGATAGATTATTAAGAGTTCGTTTTGTCTCACCCGAAGGAAAAAACTATTATAATCTTCGCAAGGCCTGCATAGATGTGTTGAAAAGAGAACTTGAGGGGGATCAGAGTTGCAAGCAAGGGAGGAAATCTTTTGGAAATTGCTCTGGTTTCGGCAAACCTGATTCAAAGACAGGAAACGTGTGTCCAGAACTAGCATCCCTCGTGCAAAATTTTTTGGAGCATCCATCAATTATGGGGACTGAACGAATGTCAGATCATTCTGGCCATTGTTTTAGGCAATTCCAAACTAACATAGGTATGAAGACAGAAAGAAAACTTGAGAGACTTAGACCCTTCTCCAAACTACCTGATAATTCACACAGCCTTCTTGACTCTGTCAGGATGAAGCTACATCCAGATGAGTTTCATGAAAGCAAGCAACCAGACAGTTCTGTTTCGGGGAAGGAAAACCTTGAGTTAATTGTTTCTGAAAATGTTCCTACTTATAAGCATATTGAACCAGAATACGGCCCTCAAGCTATTTCAAATTACAAGAGATACATTGAATCATCTCGAGAGAAAGGCTTTGAGAAACTACCTAACGTGGATATTGAACTGATGAAGTTAAATGTTCAGAAGCATCTCTTGTACATGGGCTGGAGATTTGCTGAAAGGAGAAGAAAACTACGTTTTGCTTCTCCTGGTGGTGAGATCTTTCATTCTCTTTATACAGCCTGTGAGGCTTACTTGGAAAAAGAAGAAAATATGGGAAAAACATATGGAAGTTCTCTTAAAGGTACAAATGTTAGCCAAAATTCTTGGTGTGCATCAATTGGAAATAAAATTAATGATTCAAAGGAGGTAAGTCTTCTGTGCAAAAATCAGTGTTTCTCCACTTCAATGGACCCTGATGAGTTCCAGAAATCTGATGAGGTGTCAAATAATGGCACCGAAAATAGATCTATACTTGTATTTAGTTCTCCAGAATGTGGAGAAGGATTTGGTAATTCATGTTTGGAAAAACTTAAAAAGTCAAAGACAGGAATCAAAATCTCTTCTTTGTTACCTCTGAAAGTTGTAGGATGTAGAAGACTTCTAGAACATTATTGCTCCCAGAAATCAAAGAAAAGAAAGGTACAAGACCTTAGAAGCAAAGGTTATGAAGCAGGAAGTATTTTCTTACAGCCTGAACAGCAGTTAAGTGAAAGATGCCAATTTGTTCCAGTAACATCTCCCACCCAAAAGGTAGTTGAAGCAACCTGGTCAATGCTAATTGAGAATCGTATAGTATTAGCTAGGCAGAAGGTGCGCTACATTTCTAAGAGAGATGGTCATGTTTTGATGGAAGGACACATAACTCATGATGGGATTAAATGCAGATGTTGTAGAAAGTTGCATAGTCTCACTGGATTCGAAGCTCATGCTGGCAGCGACAAGTGCAAACCTGGTGCGAACACATTCTTGCTTGATGGAAGGTCCTTACTACAGTGCCACTTACAAATGGTGTATGGAAAAGACCTCATAAACTTCCCACATCCAAGGCTAAAGCATGTTTATGCTCACAGCCAAAGTGACTCTGTATGTTCTGTCTGTCAATATGGTGGTACACTGATGCTATGTGATCATTGCCCATCAGCATTCCATGTAGGTTGTGTTGGACTAAAGGTGATTTCTTCATTTGATTTCTTAAATATTAAATGAGATTTATTTTTATTGAAAATGATTGATATCCAGGATTTAAATCTAGGTCAAAAACCAGTTTAGATTACCTATCAGACTGGTATGTTACTGGTACACCATGTAGTATACTGACCTATACAACTCAATATTATTGAGTAAAATTATATATTAATAAATAAAAATCAGAGGTGTTGTACCATTATTGAGCTATATATTTCTATACCTATACTTAGACCGGTACAATCGAGCTCTGATACCTTGTTTAAGACATTAATGCAAAATATTATTCTCATCAAATGTAGTTGCATTATACCATTTATTTGATGAAGTTTTTTTATATAGATTTTTCAGTTACTTTTATCCTTGACCCTTCCCTATTCTCTTCTCCTTTGATTTCAATCTTTAATAGCTAGTTGAACTTTAATGCTTGACAATCTGTTGCTCACAAATTATGTCATTACTTGCATTAATTGTTTTGCTTATGCAGCTTTTGTGCTTTATCTTATGACAATGATGCTCTACATTTTCAGTTGACTAGTGTCAAAGAATTTTGTTGCAAGAAAACAGGATTTAAATGTGCCTGTCTTACTAGTTGGCAGGTTCATTTCAATCTCAACTTAGAACAAAAAATTGCCTTTATATTTCAAGATTAATGCCTTATCAAAATGAATTTTTTGTTCATGTTATATTTTCTTTTCGGAAGTTCATTTTGTCTTGCTTTCTCAATTTAAAAAAAAACAAGGCTTACTTGCTCATCCAAACCCCTTGAAATGTTGCTGAGGTGCAATCTTTTTAGTAGCCAAATCAAAGTATTTCTTATTTTCCATAACCTTTTTTATGTCGGTTGCATGAAGGATCTGCCAAAGGGAAAATGGTTTTGTCCATCGTGTCGATGTGGTATATGTGCCTCAGGTGCATTCAGTTCTGCTGACCAATTTACAGCGAAGACTATGTTGTATTGTGATCAGTGCGAACGCAAATGTAAGATGTCTATCCATTCTCTCTCTAATAATAAATCGTTCAGATCTGACTTGGTGATTTTTCCCCTCTAGATCATGTTGGATGCTTGAGAAGGAGAGGAACTAATTTAAAACATTGTCCTACTGGAAATTGGTTTTGCAGCAAGAAGTGTTCAGAGGTATATTGAAAAATACTCATGCTTCTCTAACATTAACTGGCTCATAAAAACTTAAAGATATGGACAAACAAAAAATGAATTGGATAGCTATTTATGTAGCTCCTCTTTCTTACCTCTTTCCTCTGACTCTTTGCGAGTATCTATGGTTTGACTGGTTGGTTTATGTTATCTATATTTCAACAAAGCATATTTTCTCTCCAAGCAACATGAAAATCATTATATATCAAACGTATTTTAATACTGATGAACAATTCCTTTCAAGTTAGTGATCCTTAAAATTTTCTACTTGTATTTAATGAGGACAATCATTTGATATCTATTCTACAATGCACTCTCATGTATATATGTATAACATGATCTATTTATGCAATTCACTTTAAAGTCTTTTGATCACAATTAACCAACATACATGTCATACGGACTGATTGTGACTAACTTGTACTATTTTCATTCCATTTACTTGACGAAAAACAAAATCTTCATGAGCACCTTATCTGCAGATATTTTTACATTTGCGCAATCTTCTTGGAAAATCAAATCCAACAACAAAAGAAGGATTTTCATGGGTTCTTTTGAGATCTAAGACAGAGACTGATGCCAATCTCAATCAAATTGATTTTGCGACTGTTTCTAGGAATTGCAGAAAGCTCCATATTGCACAAAAGTTATTGCATGAATGCTTTGTGTCTATTATTGAACCTCGTACCCAGAGTGATCTTTTAGCTGATCTTCTCATGAATAAAGAGTGAGATTCTTCTTATATTCTTTATATTTATGTTTTCTTCATTTTCTTTGTCCTCTTGATGATTTTGCACCATGTCTAAAGAAGTTACATACACTGAAATTGCTAGCAAAATTGTTGTCACATATTTCTCTATCTCTGTTTCTTTGTTTGTATTTTATTTTTTCATGGAGTCCCAAATTTTGTGTTGATTTTTTTTTATCCTTATCTAAGGAAGAATATAGTAATACAAAGGATCTTTTTCAAATGTTATTCTGTTGAAATAAAACTCCATTGTTTTTTGTAGTGGCATTAGAATCTGTCTTGAGATTTTATTAAAAAATTATGGTAAAAAATACATGTAGTTGATAGTTGAAACAGCTCATTTTTCTTTCATTTAAACTTCGCAAGCCTATACATGAGATGTTTACACCTCCTGTATGCAAATGTAATGATGGAACTATGACTGTTTTAGTATACTTAAATAGCATTTTCTAACACCCTTGATAATCCTCATGTTTATTCCTCCTGCTGCTTTTGTTGCATGTCTAAATTCTACCTATTATGAAGTAGGTGACATTAATTTTGGTTATTTTATTCTAGTATGAGCCTGATTTTCTTATTTTAATTACGAAGAAAATGGGCAATAGACTTACAACTTTTTTTAAAGCTTGATAGTACATTTTCTGACAATTGTAATTAATTTATTTTCAATTTGGGAAGCTCAAAAGAACATAGTCATCTTTTTATTAGACTTACATATACCTAACATTTGGGAACTACTTCATTGGTTGCTCGCTTTTTATGAGAAGCCAATGGAATCTTGAGCTCCTAGCTCATATGTAAACTTTATATTCACTTACCTACAGTTTAAAATCTTCGAGCACCATGAAGCCATGCAAAATATCTCGGAAAATTAAGATCCAAACCTTATCTGCTCTTTCCTATTTTTGTAATAATCTAAAGTCCTTATCCATTTGCCTCGGATAATTTCAATGACTTACATCCATAATTATTATGTTTATAAAATACTTAGTTATTTCTTAGGTTTGTGTCGGATACATTCTTAATCCTTAGGTTTGTGATAGAATACTTGGAAGCATACCTGCCGCCCACCGCCAATTTCAGGTATGCTTCCTCCTCTTCCTCAATGGCTGGCTTCTTCTTCTTCGTTCCTCATCCTCCTTCTTCCTCCATTTCCGCCATCGCCTCGTCCTCTTCCTTTAACGATCCTCCTCTTCCTCCACCGCCATCTATTGATTCCTCTTCTCCTTCTTCCTCTTCGAGTCTTCGGTTAATATTAGTGTATCATGTGCTAGTACACCTATACCAACCGGTATGTATTGGTTCAGCCATGGGGACCAATACAAGTGGTTTGGTACAAGATGATAGTTCTTGGTTTTTCCTATAGCCCTTTTTTTTCTCTCCTCAGTATGTACATCACTGAGTACACATTTGTTTTACAATGTGTGATGGAAAGTCATAGGGCCCAAATTGACAATTTCAGGAGCTGATCTCCTGTTGAATGAACTAGGAAATTCCTATGTGCCACCTCAGGTATGCATCACATTCACTAGCATACTTAAGTCAGAAGGTCACTGGGTTGTCTCATGCTGACAATCTTGTTTAATCATATGCACCACTACAAGTAGTTTGTATTATTATGGAAGACTGATTGAACTGAATCAGACCGCTGCCACTATCATATCAATGCCATATTCATACAAAGAGTCCAATGGTCGATGTCTCATCGCCTCCCCATGCATATATTGTTAAAGGATGCACAATATTGGCTGCAAGTTTGAGATCATGGTTGACATCATCCCCACTATTTCCATATCGACCATACACCACAAATTTAGATGGGCATTTGTTAAATTACTTCCATTGTGCTATTTCTAGGGCTTTCCAGACATCCAACTCTGCTATAAAAGCTCTTCCAATCTCTTACAACATATTCATGTATTTGACTGTCTTGAAAATTCCACCAATTAAATGCTGATTTAGATTATTATTCTTCCATTCTGACCAATATAGTCATAATGGATGCACTGTCAATTATCGCAGTGCTACAAATGATGGCCATGCTATCATATCAAGTCCGTATGGATCTATATGATATCTTCAAGGGTGTAGCCTAGGACCACATGGATCTATAAAGAAATCATAACTGATTTAGACTAGTTTATGAAAATCAAGGCCTTTTCTATATATATCTAGGTTAGATTCATGGAAATCAAGTTTTGTTTCATGCAAATTTACACATTAGATCCATGAAAATCAACACTTGGTATGTGGAGGTCTATCCCAGATCTGCATGGATTTATGATAGATTTTTGCAGATCTAGCCTAGATTTACATGCGATCATTGCAGACCATAGCAAATAAATTATTCAAAAATCAAGGCTTGATCCATATGGATTTAAGTTAGATCAATGAAAATGAATGTATGATCTATGTGGATCTAGGCTAGATCCGCATGAATCAAGCCTTGAATCTTTTAACTTTGATGAGAGTGTCCATTTTTCCCTTTGCAGACTTTGAGTAGATCATTTACCAAGCCAAGTTTTCCATTTTTTTCTCATGGGACAATGCCAAAACCCTTGAGTAAATTGCAAACAACATAATAAAAATGATTATTCCTGGCTTCAATGGCAGCCAACTGAGCAACTATGTTTAATTATTTATTCATGGAATACTCATAATTCGAGTAAACTAATTTTGGTTCACAACTGATCCAGCTATTTGTTTCAACAATTGTGTTACGCCACATGAACATTCTCATGATGGAATACTGAGATTGTTTAATTTACCTTATAGATTGGTCAATTGATCAGAAATAAAGCTAAGAAACCTGTGATATTGACCAACTTTGATATCCACATGAATCACAACTCACAAGAAATTTTAACCTAACCAAATGGATTATATGTCCTATTGGATATAAATTGTGCAAAATTAAAAGACCACTTGCGTCAAATTTATGGAAGTTTTAAATTTCACAATGTTGCAATATTATCCTTTATCAACTTACAATAGCCTATCTGATTTCAAACCCATATGCTTTCTCTGTGCCTCTCTTAAGATGTATTTTGATGATGCAAAGTATGTCAGTTCTCATGTTCCTGAGATCATATCCATTCTGTTGCAGATCAGAGCTGAACAGATTAAACTTTTGGGGCTTTTATACTATGCTTTTGGTGAGAGGAGATGAGATCATATCAATGGCTACATTTAGGTATCATCAGCTGATGAACTAATTTGTTACTGAAAGACCACCTACTATTTTTTAGTGTTTAATAGCATTATTTACATGTTCTTGATCTAGGGTTTTTGGTGAAAAGATTGCAGAAATGCCTCTTGTTGGTACGCGTGCCAAATATCGCCGACAAGGAATGTGCCACATTATTTTGGATGAACTTGAAAAGGTAAAATTTTAAAAGTTACCACTGGTTGAAAACCAAGAATACCTAGTTGCTTTATAGTTGAATGTTATAGTATTTTAATGACAGGAGAATGATAACTTAATCCCAGAAATGGAAGTATTTCCTCCAAATCTTTGACCAGTTTAAAACACATGAAAGCTTTGAGAATGATGCAAAGGTCAAACCATTTCTGTAGGGCAAGATAAAATTCTAAATGAGGGTTTAACCATATGAAAACTGGCCTGAAGTTCATATTGTAGCATATTTAATTAAATATCAAAAAAGTTAAAAATGCATTGTGCCTGAGAAATACCAAAGTATTTGATTGATGAGATTGATGTTGTGACCGGTGAGAATAATGACTGTCAATTAAAAAGAAAGAATTCTTTGTATCAAATTTGATTTATATTAGGATTGTTACTGGTGGATGTTGTTTGTCAGATAAAGAAAAGAAAGATACAGAGAGTAAGGTGGCCCCTACATATGTGTAGATTCAGAAAGATAAATAATTGAGTTCCATGGCAGGTAACCTGTAGTGTATCAATGAAAAAAGTCCTTGCTCATCACATCCATTTATGTTATTAACAAACATTTGTTAATGAGAATTGATTAACATCTAATCTTAAAGCAACAGTTCAAAGAAGCAATTGAATGATAATTATGTAAGTTTATACCTCATTCACCACTAAGAGATATCATTTTTTACATTAAAAGTCAAAGAAAAAGCAGAATCTTCAAGGGGTAGCTTACGAAATGTAATATGTATCAGCAGACAGACCAAAAAGGGCAACCAGTGGTAAAATTGATGGCAGAAAGTGTCAGACATTTTTGTTTGTCCTGCGGAAACCATAGAGAAGAATCAGGATATTGATGAAGTCACTGAATAGTTATACATGTGGCTGCACCAAAAGTTCATCCAGAATTTTGTTTGATTACTGGAAATTGAAAATCTGAAGGAATACACAAAGTAGTATAAGATGAGCATGGTCAATATGACTGTTGAGATGGACAGGTAGTAAAGTTAACATGGCAAGTAACTAGGAAAAATGTCTGGATTGCCTCACTTGGGAATATATTTGTCGATAGCCAACTTATTGCAGATGTTTGTATTAAATACATGTGGCGGGCATTATTACATTTAAACTGCCAAAAGTACACAAGTTGATGTATTTATATTCTTGGTTGGAAAGTGAGATTATCCTACTTGAACATGTGATGTATACAGAGTTAAAATTGCTGCTCATGGATTCAATTTTGAGTTCTTGTCCAGTTACTTTCTGCGTTAGGTGTTGAAAGGCTGTGCATACCAGCAGTCCAAACACTTATAGAAACATGGATGAGCTCCTTTGGATTTACAAAGATGAGCAACTATGAGAGACTAAATCTCTTGGAATACACCCTTCTAAATTTTCAAGATACCATCATGTGCCAGAAACCGCTAAGAACTGCTCCAGAAGTTACAGATGAAAATAAAGGTATGTGACAATAATCAAAGCCCCCCACCCCTTCTAGTCATCTCAACCATATGAGTAAAGAAAAACCATCATTTACTCTTTTCTTTTCGTTGCAACTTTCAATCTCTGCTTTGCTGCAGGAAAATGCCACCAACACCAAGATAGTCCCAGTAAAAATCTTGATTGACTGAGAAGCTTATGGCCTTGTATCTGAGGGTATTGAGGTGGTGGAGTCCGTCGATTCATTGTCATCTCTTGATATTCAGTCTTGTTATCTTCCTGGGCAAAATGATACACCTGAGAAGATAAGTTATCAGAATCTTCATTCACATTCTCCTGCATTGAGTGGCTACACCGATCCATTTGGTATGCAGTGAAGTGTGATATGACAGAGTAAATCAGCACAGATAAATGTGGCTTGTAGTTTTTTCTTTTCTTTTCTAACGCTTGCAATTTATTTATTTATTTTTTCTAGTTCGCTGCTTGCAGCTAAAAGCTCAGTTACTGTCTTTAACCACTTAGATGACCGTCCTGATATCCAGCATCCTAAAGGGAGTTGGCGAGGAGACTTGCATTGCCAATCATTTTGGTTACTGATCCTTTTCAGTTTTACTATGTAATCATTTCTTCGGTTAGAACTGGTGACTGATCAAGTATGCCCTTTAACAGAACTAATATAAAATACATCTACAGGATAGGTACCAGCAGATAGTGTTGGGTTAAAGATACTAATTACAAATTTCAGAACTTTGAGGTGCACCATGTGGAGAACATGTCAGCCATTCAGCAACCATTTTTAGTTATTAGCATCACTCTTCATTGTTGTTATGCACCTCTTATTATATAATTAGCTTTATTAGGGCAGCTGACTTTGTACAATAAGAATTTTGCACCTTGTTGCTGCAACTGTTGAATGACAAATGCTTCATCCAATATAGGCTATGCCCTGACTAGTTCTAAATTGTAACCAATTGACAAATTTTGCTTGATCTTAACATATACGCAAGGTTTCTCCATTTCATTGGTTTCTGTGCTTTATATGACGGTAACGAGGACACTTCCCAGATAAGATTTTAGCCCTTACATTGTGCTCACATGAGATTAGTTGTTGATAAGCAAAGCTAGTGTGTTTTATGCAATATGAAATGGATTTTGAAGGACACCTGATATTTAGAGAGAACACAGACTATTTTTTTATTCCAATTAATTGAGCATATTGCTTTTACTGATATTTATTTCACCATGAATATTCGGCAGCAGGTGTAGACTTACATTCAAATTTCATCTCATCATTACTACTAATCATCTGGTTTTGCGAGGTGGTCTACAGAAATGATATATTTCTTTTCTAATACTTCATGCATTTCTACAGGATGAAAATTTTGCATTAAAATGTGTATGAACTTATAAATTTTATATTTTTTCAAATGAATGCATCAAGATATATTTGAAGCACACCTAACTGAAAATTTCATATCATTCAGCACTTGATAATACAGATATTAACTCCTTGTTCTCTTAGTCTATACATATATATACATATACATACATACATATATATATGTATATGTATATGTATTTATATATAAATATATATATGTATTTATATATATATGTATATATGTATATATATATATATGTATATATATTTATATATGTATATATATATGTATATATATATATGTATATGTATATATATATACATATATATGTATATGTACATGTACATATATACATATGTACATGTACATATACATATATACATATTTATATATATACATATATACATATATATATACATATATACATATATAAATACATATATATATATATATATACATATATATATATATATACAGTTATGTTGCTCAAGTTTTGTAGACACAAGTTTTGTAGATTGTAAATGCAGTTTTAAAGCCTTAGAACTGAAGAGAAAGAATACAGTTCAAGAACTTATCTGATTTTTTTGTTATAATTATTTTGTATTCATTTTGGAAACCTTTAATGACGTCTCACAAAGTGATGAACTGAATTAACATCTTTTTCTTGGGTGATGTTTCAGAAAAAAAAAAAATTCGGATTTTTTTCGAATAATATCCGTTTTCATCAGTTTGATACTTTAATTTTTCTCTAACATCAGAAATAGTCTTAAATGCGGTGCCCATGCCACTTAGACCTATCCTTCCTCCTGCACAGATTGATTTGAATTAGACCTCGCCCTTTTATCTCCCTCGCATTCCAATTTTGAAGTACTATGTATGCACCATTCTCTCATGCCTCTCCACTCTCCCTGTTTTGTCGTTAGTTGTTTCCGATGACTTTTGCCGATCTCTCCTCCCGTCTTTTATTTCCAGACCTCTCGCACCCTAACATACTCTCGTCGGCTATTTTCCTCTCATCCTTTTCTTTATGATGTGCTCAACTCTCACTCTCCTCAAAAAACACAGTTCTATCCAGTTTAGCGATTACCCGGAGATGGACCCCTTTCCTCTCCCGTTAGGGTTTGGTTTTCCTCCCTAGTTAGTCGTCAAATACTCGTCGATCTATCTCCCATCGATCATCTTTTCTCTCATAAATAGTCTCCTCTCTTGTCAGCTGTTTGTGTTCCTCTTCCCATGTGCTACACTGTATCAGGTATTGCTTGTCTTTTCATATTATTTTTACCTTACGATTGTTTCTTTTATTTCCATTTTGTTTATGCTCTTTCTTTTTTGACCTATGTTTTCGTAAAGGTAGTATTCAATTTTGCCCTAGCTTAATATGATTTCGTAGATATTAGAACCTAGGTGTAATAGAAATTAGGTTTTTGCCGAATAATTTTGTAACTGATTATGAGGTTATGACTTAATCTGGAATCCATGTGCTCGATTCATTATATAACGTTAGGAGTCTATCCAAGCATGTTACAATATTTTACAATATCGTTATATTGTTTTGGTTACATGATACAATAATATTTTGGTTATATATTATAGTGCTTTGGTTAGCGCTACAATATTTTGGTTAGTGTTTAAGTGTTTTAATTACATGATATATGAAACACTTGTCAAGATTCACCTTATTGATATGTATTAATTAATCCATACCAACTTATCATATGTTGGTACGATAGGACATATCAACGGTAAAAAAAAAAATACCAAACATAAAACAAAAAAAATAAAAAAAATTAGATTAAGATTTTTAAGTTAGAAATAAATATAAATTTAGTATAATTTTGAGAAAAAATAATTTAAATTAGAAAAGAATAATGATATATCTTTTTTGGGCTTTCAGAAGTAGTTTTATGGTACGTTTCATATTGTTCTTCCATTGATATTAAATTATCTACAAAGTAATGATTTGAATTATTAGATTATTATTTTTAAATAACTTAAACTTTAACATTCAAATGAATTAAGTAATCAATTGATAAATATACTTGGTTTTATCATAAAAAAGAATGATGTGATTCTGCGAATGGTAGATCAAGGTTCTCAATCCTATGTATTTATATATCAATTTGATATATTGATTGGACTCAATCTTAAAATTGATCCTATGACATAGTATATCGATGTATCATATGTCATTGGTGCATCAATATGGTGATGATTGTAGTCTGATTATCATAATCCACATATGTCCAAGATAACTCATGAGACAAGGATGATTACGACATGTATTAGTGTGGAGCACGAATAACATCAATCACCATACTATTGCTCGGAAAAAAATAATTAACTATCACCATACTACTATTGCCTATAAGATTCTTCGTAATATGATGACTATAAATATGATAAGCTTTGTTCTGTGTCTACGTCATGTAGGCTCTGTCACATTTACTCAAAATCATTCATTATCTTCCCCTTTCTCTTTTGTGTATAAACTTGACTAGTACATTATCGAGCTCCATGAATTGAATTTTGGGTGGCAGATTAAAATACTACTCCATGGTCTATGCAACTACCCTCAAGATGTGTAGACGAGATTATCGACTCCCCGATATCGTTGCCATCCTCAATCGAGGCATCGCTATCTATTGTCTTCCCCTTTGCTTTTGCCATTGCAAGTTGGGCAAATAACTATGATGGTTAGGTTTCTATTCCATGGTATATTGCTTTCTATTTCCTTAAGCAATATAACTCAATATTATTTGGCTCCTTTCACCACGATCTAACCAAGGGGGATCTTCTTCCTACTAGAGATATATTTCCTCTTCTTTTATTGTCATGGTGATAAAACACGAAGAACGTAAAGGATTTTTTTATCTCATCAAATAGAGGATCCTATTGGTTTTTCATTGTTTCAACCCACTCTAACATTGGCTTTAAATCTTTATTGTAGTATTGGAGATGGAAGAGATCATTTTTTTGTTCCTCTAGCTCCTTGTCCAACTCGGAACACCATAATCTTGGCCATATGTTATAGTGAATATATACTAGTTACTCCAATCGTCTATTATATAGTATGTTATCGACTTTTGTATAAATTAATACGAACATTGGCCAATTATATTCACAACCACTAAGTATCATCATATGTGAAAGTACATGGATGACAACCATCTCTAAATTTAGTATATCATCTTCAAATTGTAACCACTACTCGATTACATAAAGATATATATAGGACTTTATTTAGTATAACTAATAATTAAAGTAAAATATAATTTATAAGATATATATAGGACTTTATTTAGTATAACTAATAATTAAAGTAAAATATAATTTATAATCAATGTATGAATAACTTTTTCTATCCATATTATAATGACACAATACAGTTATAATGTTAAACAATAAACTAATTATTTCTTGAAATAGTCAACTTTCCATAATAGCATTGGTTATATAGGTAGTGTTCTACAAAAGTCACTATATAATATTTTTAGTATCAACAATAAATCTGATAACGTTCCAAGACAATACTAAAATTGAATGGTTAGATTTAGATAATACATTGTAAGGCAAATAATTTTATTAGTAAAATACTTTTAAATATTAAAAAATTATGAATTAAATTACATTGAATATGAATTTATTTGCATTATGGATGTCTTGGTTCATATAAACTTAAATTCTATAATCAATAATCTATAAGTATTGATCGACCTTAAAATAATCTATGAAGGCTTTCTTGACCTCATTTTGTTATAATCAGCATATATCTAAGATAAGACATTTGGGGACACTTGTCCATGTCGATCTTACGGAGGACAACAAAAATTTGTTCCACTCTTGTTATGATTTTATTTATGATATTCTAAAATCTTGAAGAAAGAATATTCTTTTTTATCTTTTTTTCATCACTTAATCTTGAAATTTTGAAATTAGATCATTCTTGTGAGGTGACTATTGCCTTAAGGCCTTACATCTAAAATCAGACCATTGTTGTAGTGACTTTAAGGTAATAAAATTTATAGTAAATCGAGTGACTCTAAATCGAAGTATCGCATCACTTGTATACTTTTGCATCAAAGAGTGGATCCAATAATGATTATATATAAACTTTATGATTGACTATACATGAGCTATATACTTGTTGTTGTTGTCTGATGGTAGGTCACCAATATTCTTCAGTATTATATCTATGTAATGAGCTACACATTGAGTCCAAAATAATTTTTTTTCATAAATTATAAATTGGCCTTCTTAAAATTGGCTCCATTGTTGATAACTATTTGAAAAATGTACTATAGTCCGATCTTCTCTACTATGGTATCCATTAGATTTTTATTATAGTTTGCATCTTGAATCTTGTCATAAGTATTAATTGACTTATGAAAAATCATTAATCTGTTGCAATGTACAAAAAAAATTGATGATACTTATTCTTATTGGTGTTGTCCAACTGTCATACATTAGTGTTATTAAATCTCAGATTTTGATGATGAAATCAATTAATGAAGTTATGGTCTATTGAGAATTTTAGTGATGCAGGATGAACTTTGATCATGAAAAGATAAATTGGTTGAAGCAGAAGAATCAAACGTTGGGCCGGAATGGATGATGTCAGAAGATTGGATGTTAGGCTGGAGGATCAATTGACATGTTGGTAGAAGGACTTTGTGCCATGAGTTCGGGCATCGAGCCAAAATGATCGGACATTATCCCAGGGAGCTTAGATTTTACAGGAGGTCAACATGTCGATCGGGCAATACGTCGAAGGAGAGGACGATGCGTCGAAGGCTCGGACAAAGCACCGGATGAACCAATGACATGTTGGACAACATAGGATTCTTGTCTTATAATCGATCATGTCTTGATCGAAGTAGTTTAGGTTGTAATTGAGTTAGTTTCAGGTATAACTATGCTAACTCAATCAGGGGCCTATTGGGCTTGAGTCGAGGTTGATTTGGGCTTATTGGGAGGCTCATTCAGTGACCCATAGTCAGGTCAAGCGGTGGGACCGCTAGGTCAGGTGATGGAACCACTCATGAGCTGGAATGTACGAAGTATATATTTTCTGAAAGACCTTATCAGGGCTGTAGGCAGTGGTACCACCCAGTACTGGTGGTGGTACTGCTAGACCCGAAAACCTAGGATGAGACCTTTTTTTAGCTCCACTTTTAAAGCTATTTAGGGTCTATATATAACCCACCAATTCTTACTTGGAATAACAAGAAATAGAGTAGAAAGGGGGAAAGAATCCTTGAGGAAAAAAATATTGTAATCTCTTTTAAAGTTTAGAGTCTCTTCCTCTTAGAGTTAGAAGTTTTCTAAGGGAGGAGTGAGGTCTCATGTAAAAGATAGGTGTGAAGGTTCTCTTCTAATCCTGTGAAAAAGAGAAAGAGTTGTAAAGAGGGTAGTTAATCTTTGCTTGTTGAAAGAAGATCAATAGTGAAAGCCGATAACCTCGAGTAAAGAGGAATCAGGAGTTGACGTAGGTCGAAACAACCGAACTACTATAAATCAGTTTGTATTTCCTTTATGCTTTTCATTACTATTATTGATTTAATTGTCTACTACTCTCACTTGCTCTCTAAGTTTAAATACTTTCTGATACAAGCTTTCTCGAACGAGTTTTCTAAATCGTTGAAATTTTACGAAAGCACTAATTCACCCCCCCCCCCCCCCCCCCCTCTTAGTGTCGTTTATGGTCGTAACAGTTGGTACCAGAGCCAAGTTTCTCTCGGTTGGTTTAATACCCAAGAGAGATTAAATGACTTTTGTCGACATTCAAAAGGGTCACTCCACACTCATCATCCTATATTCAATGGAACAGACTATACATATTGAAAAACATGAATGAGAGTTTTTTTTACTTTCTTTGGATTTCAATTTATGAAATGTCATTGAAGTTGGTTTTCAAATACCCTCTAAACCTATGAATGAATGGAATGATTTTGAGAAAAAATCGTTTTCGTTAAATGCTAAAGTTATTAATGCTTTGTTTTGTACTTCAGACAAAAATGAGTTTAATCATATTTCGACTTGCGAAACTACACATGATATTTGATACTCTTGAAATTACACATGAAGGCATAAGTAGAGTTAAAAAATCTAAGATCAATCTTTTGATGTATAGTTTTGAATTATTTTAAATGAAGCCAAGTGAAACCATTGGTAACATGTACACCCATTTTACGGATGTTATCAATTGTTTGAAAACACTTGGTAAAAGTTTTACTAATCTTGAACTTGTTAATAAAATTTTATGATCTCTTCCTAAAAATTTAGATCCAAAAGTAAATATTATTCAAGAAACAAAGGACTTGTATGACACATGATGAATATGAGAACAACCTTCCAAAGATCATGAAGAATATGATATTTAGAACAAAAAAAGACTACTTGAGTGAAAGCTCAAGCGATGATAACGACTTTGAACTCCTCATAAGAAAATTCAAAAAATCCATAAAACAAGAAACTAAGAACAAAGACGAACTTAAAAAGGACACAATAACTTGCTATGAATGCAAAAGGTCAGGACACTTCAAAAGCAAATGTCCACAACTAAAGAAGAAGATGCTTACAATTCAAAAAAAGAAGAAAACACTCAAGGCGACTTGGGACAAATTAAGTGCATCGGAAGATGAAGAACAACTAATGAAAATGAGACGACAAACTACACTTTGATGGCTTTCGACAATGAGGTATGTGACTCATCTGAAATATCTTTATCTTATAATGAATTACTTGATGCATTCAATAATTTATATGATAATTTTAAATTAGTTGGTAAGAAATATAAATTGCTAAAAAAAGATCATGCATCTCTATTTAATAAATTTGATAAATTAAAAAATAAGTATGATAAATGCTTGTTAACTTTTTGCATTAAGAAGGAAAATGTATTACTACAACAAACATTAGAAAATTTTAAAATTGATAATAAATCATTAAATATGATTCTTACCAAAAAGGTCATATTTATAAAAAAGGAAGGAATCAACTTTATGAGTAACATTTAATAAAAACCAACTACCTTTTGTTAAAGGACTGACATTACATGTTCCCCATAAGGTTAAGTATAATTTTTATGGTAGACATGGTAATTTTGCTTATAAAAGTTCATTCAAAAATTATAACTCGCATAAATTAGTTTGGGTTCCTAAAGGAATCATAAATGACTTAATGCTAAAAGTTAAGATAGGTAAATCTAATCATGAAGGACCCAAAGTTAAATGGGTACATAGAACAAACCTATTTTTCTTGTAAACATGTCTACAATCGAAAGCTAGGAGCAAAAATGATATCTTAATGATGGATGCTCAAGGCACATGATCAGAGATCCAAAACACTTCACAAAGCTCACTAGCCGAAATAATAATAATAAAAGAAAGATAATTTAAATTATAATTATTGGTAATAAATCTTTTATTAAAGATATTTTAATGTGTTATACTATTGATCTTGATGATTGTCATGACGAAACTTGTTTTTCGATTTTAAATGATGATGAATGGATTTGGCATAAAAGATAAGAGCATGCTTGTATGAAATCAATCACATAAATTAAAACGAAAAGAGAAATGTATTTTTTCTTGAAAATTTTGTTATCTTTAAAGCTTATCAAGTTTTCATCGTACAGATTCTTAGTGATGAATCTATATATGTTATTTTTTTTATGAATCTCTTGAAGTATGAAAGTGATTTTAATGATTTGATGATTTGAATGAGTTTTATCCAAATCATGATCTTGATTTCTCAATATTTATAACTTAGAGATTTATTCTATATGAATTAAGATTTTTTATTTACGTATGTTTCTTTTTGCTATTTACTAAAGAGAATATTTTTTTTGATTTCTCGGAATTCTTGACTTAAGATTTTCTTTGAAGATCATTTACTATTTGATCTCCTAATATTTTTTTTCGTTATTTACTAAAGAGTATATTTGTCAAAATGAATCATATATTTTGGTATTCATGACTTGATCTTTCATGATTTTTGATATTAATACCTTTCATGTCATGATTTTCATTTGACTCTCTTGTATTCATGAATTATATACCTCATTACCAATCTGATGATTTAAACATTGATGTAAAGGGAAAAGAATTACACTTTTGTATTATTCCCTTCGTATCTTGCATATCTCAAGAGAAAAATTACCAGCTTGTATATCTCAAGAGAAGCAAAAATTGCTAAACTTGCACATCTCAAGAGAAGCAAAAATTGCTAACTTACATATCTAAAAAATTACTAGCTTACATATTTAAAAAACTTACTAGTTGTACTTTTCTCCTTTTTATTGATGACAAAGGGGGAGAAGTTATTATGATGATTTAAAATTTGAATTATGTTTGGTATGATGTACTTTAATGTTTTGAAATTAAGATGATTTGAAAGTATGCATGAAATACTCATGATTTTATGATGGATGTAATGATGTGATCAATTGGTTCATTCTATACTCATGATGCATACAATGATAAAATACTTATGATTTTCTGAATTCAAAGTCTTTTTTCAGATGTCATATGGATAGGTGGAGTTTAGTTAAAACTCCGTCATCAATTGGTTGTCATCATAAAAAAGGGAAAGATTATTGAATCTCAGATTTTGATGATGAAGTTATGATCTAATGAGCATTTGGGTGATACTGGACTAACTTCGATCATAGAAAGGTAAATCAATTGAAGTAGAAGAATCAGAAGATTAGACGTTGGGCCAAAGGATTGGTTGACGTACCGGTAGAAGGACTTCATGTCATGAGTTGGGCATTAGGCCAAAAATATTGGATATTACGTTAAGGAGATCAGATGTTGCAGGAGGTTAACATGCTAATCGGGCAATACACCGAAGGTTCGGATGAAGCACCAGATGAACCAATCACATATCGGACAATATAGTACTCTTGTCTTATAATCAGTTGTGTCTTGATTGAAGTAGTTTAGGTTGTAATTAAGTTTGTTTCGGGTGTAACTATGCTAACTCATTTAAGGGCCTATTGGACTTGAGTCAAGGTTGATTTATGCTCATTGGGCGGCCCATTCAATGACCCAGAGTTAGGTTAGGTGTGTTAGGAACGAGTCGGTACTAAGAGGGGGGGGGGGGGGGGGGGGGTGGTGAATTAGTGCAGCGGATAAAAACATCGGTTTCGGAAAATTCTTTCGTACATTGAAAATCGATCCTGAAAATATGGTTAACTTGAAAGCGTGTTCGTAAACGTATTGAAAGCAGTAAACAAGTAAGGAGGTTTGTAGTAAGGTAAATTGCACAAAAAAAATACAAATAAGATTTTTATAGTGGTTCGGTCGTCATGACCTACATCTACTCCATCGATTCCTCTTCCGTCAAGGCCATTGACATCCACTATCGGTCTCCTTTCAATATGCGAAGTCCAACCACCTTTTACAGCTCTTTCTCCTTTTACTAGGTTTAGGAGATAACCCTTACACCCCTACTTACTCCTCTCTCAAAGTATTTTAACACTTAGAACTTTGAGAGGAGTTCACACATAATTAAAAGTAGTTTGTAGTTTAACCAAGGATGAGAGGGGTATTTATAGGCTTCAAGTTGATTCAAACTTCAAGCCTAAAAATATCTCATCTTGGGTTTCCCAGGTCTTAGCGGTACCACTGCTTGTGGTGGGCGGTACCATCACCTGCAGCACTGACACTGGGCAATACCACCGCCCAGACTAGCGGTACCACCGTTTGACATAGACTCGAAGATTGTGCCACCTATTGGGTCACTGTTTGGTTATTTCATTGGGCCCAACACAGTCCATACATGGGCCCAACTAGTCCCTAATCATGTTGGCCTAATTTCAATCTCAATTATATGCTAACTACGAAATATAAGAGAATTGCTAAGTTAAAAGTCAGCAAGTCTAGGTTTCTTCCGACGATCTTCTGGCAAACTTTTGACGATCTCTCGGCAATGTTCCAATGGACTCCCGACAAGCTCCTGGACTTCATGACGATCTTCTTGGCGAGTTCCGATGAGCTTCTTTGGTAAGCTCCTGGACTTCTTGGTTAATTCTGACAGAACTTCTGATGAACGTCCGGACTTCCGACAAACTCTCGAACTCCCAACAAAATCGTGTCTTTGACTCCGAGACTTCAGTTTGCTTTATGCCTTGCTATTGTAGTTAATCCTACACACATAAAACCTACTTCGATCTAGGTAATTAACACTAAGCTAATTAGATATTATCTGGCATGTCATTGGTTCATCGACGCCTCATTCGATTGTTCAGTGAATCGTCCTCTTTTACGACCTATTACCCAATCGGTCAATTGACCTCTGTAACTCCAATTTCCTTGGCACAATATCCGCTCTTCTTAGCCTGATGCCCGAACTCATGGCCCGAAGCCTTCTGTTGATACGTCGACTGATCCTTCGGCTCGATGTCCAATCTTTTAATATGTTTTTCTCTAGCCTAACATGATTCTTCCAACTTTAATTGTCTCTCCCTGATCGAAGCATCCTACATCACTCAAAATGCATATCAAATCATAAACACTATTAATTAATCATCAAAATCCGAGATTCAACAATCTCCCCCTTTTTGATGATGACAACCAATTGATGACGGAGTTAACCTTAACTCCCCCTATCAATATGTCATATTGATAGAACTCTTGGATTCAAAAATCCAAGTAACATGTTATCATAAACTTATGCATAACATCATCATACTTCTCCCCCTTTGTCATCAACAAAAAGGAGAAGTTCAACTATCAAGTGTTTAGGACATATTACAGTTCAAATCATTGTATTATAAATATAATCTTCAGTTTTATCATCATGCAAGCTAGCAAAAATTTGAGTTTTGCAAGTTTGTAAATTTTGCTATATGTGCAAGTTTAGTAATTCTTGCTTCTCTTTTGAGTTGGGCACTCTAGCAATTTTTGGATATGCAAGCTAGTAAGATAGCAAGTTTTACATTAAGCAAGCTAACACATTTTGTACCATGCAAGCTAGCAAATTTTACATAATTTTAGAACAAGCATAGCTTGTTCTTTCTCCCCCTTTGTCATTGTCAAAAAAAAAAGGGAAGAAATACGATTTTGTAATTCTTTTCTCTTTACAATAATTTTCAAATCATGACAAAGGATAAATAACAAAGATGAAAAATCAAGTCATGAATATCAAAACAATTTTTCATCATGAATATTTCATCATTGCATGCATCATTATCATAAGTTAAAGTATTGCATTCATAATATCAAATCATCATTCATAATTACATCAATATTTCAATCATTATTTCAATCATAAAAAATGAAAGATCAAGTCTAAAATTTGAGAAATCAAGAGAAACCATGATTCATTTTAAAAAATCTCCTCTTAAATAATTAACGAAAAGAATTCTTAAGAGATCATGATATAGATAAAATACATTTAATCTTGTAGGAGAACAAGATCTCAATTCATGCATATAAAATCTCTCAATTCATTATGAATCATAAAAATTATAATTCTGAAAAATCATGATTCATTTAGATAGTAGATAGCAAAAAGAAATAAGGAGAAAATGATTTTCATTCATAGAAAGATTTCAAGTATGATTTATCGAGAAATCAAGATCATGAATTGAATTATTTTCCTCTTTAGTAAATGACAAAGAGAAACATAAGAGATCAAATAAGAGATCTTGATTCATAAAATATTTCATGTTATAAATCTCGAAAAATCAAGATAAAACTCATTCAAATTCAAATCGTCACATCAAAATTATTTTCAAGAGATTTATAAAAAAATATAGATAGATTTGTTAATCTCTCCTTTTTGAAAATCGATGAAGTAGAGAAAAAGAAAATTTTCAAGGAGAAAGCTGTCTTCTTTTTAGTGTTTCAATTCATATGATTGATTTCATATAAGCATGCCCCTTTTTCATTTATTCCAAATAAAAACATGTATCAACATTTAAAATCGAAAAAGAACTTTTATTACGACAAAGATCGATAATCCATAAATCATAAAAATCATCATGCATAATTTTGAAATATAAACTTATTAAGCATGATCATTATGCATCATTATTTTGGGCATGATATCATTAATCATAGAGCATCTTTAATGAAAGTCGAGAAACAATACGGAAATCAACATGATACATATTAATACTTCTTAAAAACATTTATAGGATTATCATTAAATGTAAATCTAACATTTTGTTTCTTTATCATAAAACATGTAATTTTCATTATCATTTTCAAAATTACTAGCATGATCCCAATTTTTTAACATTTTCATTATATTATTAAACATGTAATTTTTAAGAAAAATAATTAAACTAAATTAAAAATAACTCATAAAAAGCATCATGTAATTTCGAAATAAACTAAGGGGATTTTGATTACCTCGTCGTCGAAAGTCGTTAAGGCGAAATTTGCTACCTTGCCTTTGTTGATTTTCTCCTCGTCTTCGGATGAGCTCGATTCATCCCAAAGTACTTCCCTCTTCTTGCGTTTATAGCAAGTAGTTGCATTCTTTTTGTTCTTTAATTTTTGTTTCATGAACTTTTTAAATTTCATAGTGAGGAGTTCAAGTTCACCATCACTTAAGCTTATGCTCGAGTGGTCTTCAATTGTTCTAAGTCCGAAATCCTTCATGTTCTTTGGAAGGTTGTCCTCAAGTTCATTTTGTGTCATATTGGTCATTTCGTAGGTCATTAAAGACCCGATAAGTTCTTCGAGTAGAAACTTGTTTAAGTCTTTTGCCTCTTATATGGCAGTTACTTTTAAATCCTAATTCTTATTAAGAGAATGTAAAATTTTGTTTATAAGTTCAAAATCTGAAAAACTTTTACCAAGTGCTTTTAAACCATTAACGACATCCGTAAAATGGGTATACATGTCTTCAATGGTTTCGCTTGGTTTCATATGAAACAATTCGAAGTCATGCATTAAATGATTAATCTTCAAAACTTTTACTCTACTAGTGCCTTGGTTTTAAGAATATGTCAAATATCAAAAGTCGTTTTGCAAGTAGAAACCCGATTGAATTCAGTTTTATCCAAAGCGCAAAATAGAGCGTTCATAGCTTTAGCATTTAAGGAAAAAGTTTTCTTCTCCAAATCATTCCATTCTTTCATTAGAGTAGAAGACTTTTGAAAACCACTTTCGATAATATTCCATAAATTCAAGTCTAACGAAAGTAAGAAAACTCTCATTCAAGTTTTCCAATATGTGTAGTCCGTTCTATTGAACATGGGAGGACGAATGAGAGAGTGACCCTCTTGAAAGCCGAAAAGAGCCATTTCTCTTGGGTGTTAAACCAAATGAGAAATACGTAACTCTGATACCAACTATTAGGAACGAGTCGACGCTAAGAGGGAGGGGGGCATGAATTAGTGCAGTGGATACAAACGTTAGTTTCGAAAAATTCTTTCGTACATTGAAAATCGATCCCGAAAATATGCTTAACTTGAAAGCATGTTCGTAAATGTATTGAAAGCAGTAAGCAAGTAAGGAGGTTTGCAGTAAGGTAAATTGCATATAAGAAACGTAAACCATATTTTTATAGTGGTTCGGTCGTTATGACCTACATTCACTCCACCGATTCCTCTTCTGTCGAGGCCACCGGCATCCACTATCGGTTTTCCTTCAATAGGCGAAGACCAACCATCTTATATAACTCTTTCTCATTTTACCGGGTTTAGGAGATAACTCTTACAACCCCACTTACTCTTCTCTCAAACTATTCTAACACTTAGAACTTTGAGAGGAGTTCATACACAATTAAAACATAGTTTTCTTTCCTTTTTTGCTCTCAGTTGTGTGTAGTTTAACTAGGGACGAGAGGGGTATTTATAGGCTTCAAGCTAATTCAAACTTAAAGCCTAAAAAGGTCTCATCCCGGGTTTCCCAGGTCCTGGTGGTACCACCACCTGTGCTGGACAGTACCACCGCCTACAACACTAACACTGGGTGGTACCATCGCTTGGGAGACTGTGTTTGGGTGGTGGTGGTACCACCACCTGACACTGCTACTAGGCGGTACCACCGTCCAGACTAGTAGTACCACCGCCTGACATAGTCTCAGAGACTGTGCCATGACGGTGCCGCTTGTTGGGTCACTGTTTAGTAGTTTCATTGTGTCCAACATAGTCCATACATGGGCCCAACTGGCCCCTAATTGGGTTGGCCCAATTCCAATCTTAATTATGTGCTAACTACGAAATCTAAGACAATTACTAAGTTAAACAAGTCCGTAAGTCTAGGTTTCTTCCGGTGAGCTTCCAGTGAACTTCTGACGATCTCTCGGCAATGTTCCAGCGGACTTCCGGTAAGCTCCTGAACTTCACGACGATCTTATTGGTGAGTTTCGATGAGCTTCTTTGGCAAGCTCCTGGACTTCTTGGTTAATTCTGGCAGAACTTCCGAAGAAGATCCAGACTTCCGACATACTCTCGAACTCCCAACGAAATCACGTCTTTAACTCCGAGACTTTATTTTGCTTTATGCCTTGCTATCGTAGTTAATCTTGCACACATAAAACCTACTTCGATCTAGATAATTAATACTAAGCTAATCAGATGTTGTCCGGTATGTCATTGGTTCATCGAAGCCTCATCCGATTGTTCGGCACATCTGTGATCTATAATCTATAATCTGTGATATATATAAGATCTATAATCTCTTAATATATAAGAATATCACATATGTGTTGAGTCCCTAAAAGGTCTTGTCTATTTATAAGCAAAAGCAAAGGGCTTAGGATAAGTAATTAGAAGAATTCTTCTCATCAAAGTCATCTTCTAAAGAATCCTACTATAATTAAACTTTCCTTCTATTAATCGATAACTGTAATCAGAATCTAATCAGATCAATAATATCTTTTACCTAATTAAATGAGGCCATATAATCTATCACATCGATTATTCATTCCTTAACTAATTCAGTTTCAATTATATCATCACTTTTTCACTATCATCTAAAAAATTTAGATCATTTAAGTCAAATCTATATGGCTCAGTTGCCACCCAATAATTGTTGTCTCAAAGATGAGTAACTTTTCTATCAACCATATATGATGACCACTAAATCATCTAAATCATCTCGTATAGGACACTTCTACTTTTGTCATTAATCTTGTTAAGAACAATTAATACATCATCTACAAGAGGATCATCTCTACAAACATAAATATTATACATACGTAATTATATCAACATCAAAATAATAGTGTTGAAAAACTATAAATGATTCATGATATAAGTTATGATTCTTTTCGATACAATGTAACCGATTGATATGGACATAATTTACATTGATTTATTTGATACAAATCATAAGAAGTCAAATTCAATGTTTGGGAATGCATTATAGTATTTTGGTTCATATACAGAAAATATTATATCTTAATTGAAAAACATAGTAAAGGTGTTATGACACAAATTATTGTGATTATTTTCATTGGATACAATGTCAACATATTTAAAAGTATCATGATACCTTTATAGAAAAGGTGTCATGATATAACTCTTATGATTATTTTTATTGAATACAATATCAATAAATTTGAATTGAATTATTTAATACAAGTCATAAGAAGTCATTTATGGTGTTGGAAATGTCACTACAATGTTTTAGTTCATATATAAAAACATTGTATCGAAATAGAAAAATACTATAAGGGGTCATGATATAATTCTTATGATTCTTTTCATTGGATATAATATCAACAAATTAATATGAACAAATTTTGCATTAAGTTGTTTGATGCAAGTCATAAGAAATCAATTAAGATGTTTTGGAACATCATTATAATATTTTGGTTCATATACATAAAACACTATATCTCAATAGAAAAATAATATAAAAAGATCATGATATAGATTCTTGTGATTCTTTCCATTACATACAATGTCAACAAATGAATAAAAATATAATTTGAATTCAGGTGTTTGATATAAGTCATAAGAAGTCAGTTATCGATATTGATAGTACAATTGTAATTATTGTAAGAAAACTGATAGTACAATTGTAATTATTGGAATAAATTTTTCGGATTGAAAGGAACAAACTCATAATAAAACTTTAATTAAATCGATAAATAACTCACGACTAAATTTAAAATCACAAATGGATATAAAAAGTTCACCACCCCAAAGATAATAAATAATGATGTAGAACTGAAAATAAAAGACTCACCACTCAAAGAAGCATCTAAGAGATACAAAGTTTAAGAGAGAACTCCAAGAGAATTTTTGCCAATATCATTAATTTCTAAACTTCTTTCTAACCTTAAAACATCAAAATAAGAACTAATATATGAAACAACCCTTTATACATAGGGACTATAAAATTAAGTGTTTTATAGTTGGTAACTAACATCTTTAATGTATTCCTTTGTCATGAAAAAAAGCACCTTGAAACAGCTTTAACTTTGTCTAAGAAATATGCTTATGAGCTATCATATTTGAGTGGGCTGGGTTAAAGGCTATGAGATAATATTGTGTGCTATAGATAATACAATAGGATCAACAAGATCCACACGAGCTGATTGTAGCAAATGAGGCACTCCCGTGTCAATCTCTCCTAGTTGAGAAAGACGTCCTCAAGTTCTTATTTGTTCCATCAATATGATTATGATAAGGACTTAAATCAGCCTCATTGAATGTTGGGACACTCCATAATCTTCAGGTAGCTTGACCTCGTAAGCATTCTTATCAATTCTCTTAAACACTTTAAATGGACCATTAGCCTTTGATTTCAATTCCCCAAATTTGTTTGGTGGAAACCTCTCTTTCTTTAAATGAATCTAGACCAAATCACCTGCATTATGTTAAATTTTAGATTTTGATAATGAAATCAATTAATGAGTGTATGGACTAATATGAGTTTGAGATAAGTGATATAAGAGAAACTTCGATCATGGACTTGAACCATCGAAAGGCAAATTGTTGAAGTAGGAGAATCAAATATTAGGATGGAGAGCATCATGTCAGAGATTAGATATCTGATCAGAGGATTAGTCGACGTGTCGGAGGATGGACTTCGTGCTATGAGTTCGGGCATTGGGCTGGAAGGATTGGGTATTTTGCTAAGAAGATCGGATGTTGTGGGAGGTCAACGTTCTAATAAATCAGGCAATGCATTGAGGGAAAGGACGATGTGTCGGAAGTTCGAATGAAGTGCTGATAAACAAATGACATTCCGGACAATGTGTTGAAGGCTTTAATGATTATAATTAGAGTGGTTAAGTCTTGATCAAAGTTATTTTAAGTCTAATTGAGTTAGTTTTATGTCATAACCATGCCAACATAATTAGAAGCTCATTGGGCCTAAACTAGTGTCGAATTGGGCCTATTGGAAGGCTAATTCGATGACTTGAGGTTAGCCTAGGCGATGGTACCACCTAAGCGCCGAAGCGCACAAGTTGTGTTTTTCCAGGAGTTTCGACAGAAGTACTACTAGTGCCGATGGTGGTACTATTAGAGAATATATTTTCAAGCTTTATTCAGCAGTAGTACTATCTAGCACTAGCAGTAGTATCGCTAGTACTCAAAAAACTCGGGGATTTAAATTTTTACCTTTATTTCTGAAGTCGTTTAGGGTTTATAAATATTCTGCTCGTGCTTGCTTGATACAAAAGGTGAAAAAGAAGATAGAAGAACGAAATATTGTGAATTGAAGTGTAAACTCTTTTGAAAAGTGTTTGAGTCTCTTCCTCCTTCAGTGTAGAGGTTATACTAAGGAGGTGTGAGGTCTTATATAAATGAGAGGTGTAAAAGTCCTCTCCTAAGCCAATTAAAAGGAGAAAAAAGGTGTAAATGTTCTCTCCTAAGCCTGTGAAAAGGAGAAGGATTATAACGAGGGTAGTTGATCTTCACTCATTGAAAAGAAGATCGGTAGTAAAAGCCAATGGTCTCGAAAGAAGAGGAATCGGGAGTGGACATAGGTCATGATGACCAAACCACTATAAATCAATTTGTATCCTTCTTGCCTTGACTTGTCATTACTTGCTGATTTACTTATTCACTGCTCTTACTCACATTTTCAATTAAACACATTTTTTATACGGGTTTTATCGATCGAAAATTTTAAATCGAAACTTTATTTTGATGGCACTAATTCACCTCACCCTCCCTCCCTCCCCTCTTGATACTTTTATGATCCTAACAATTGGTATTAGAGTCCAGTTCTCTCAGTTGGATTAATACCCAAGAGAGATTTAATGGCCTTTTCTGATAATCAAGAGGGTCACTATATCACTCATCCTTCTGTGTTTAATGGGATGAACTACACTTATTGGAAAACATGAATGTGGATTTTCATACTTTATATGGATTTTGATCTATAGAACGCTATTGAGTTTGGTTTTCAAAAATCCTCTAAACCAATGAATGAATAGAATGATCTTGAGAAGAAAATATTTTCTTTAAATGCTAAAGCTATTAATGCTTTATTTTATGCTTTAGATAAAAATAAATTTAATCATATTTCTACTTGTGATACTACATATGATATTTGGTACACACTTGAAGTTACTCATGAAGGCACAAATAGAATAAAAGGATATAAAATTAATCTATTAGTATATAGTTATGAATTGTTTAAGATGAAGTCAAGTGAAACCATTGGTGATATATACATACGTTTTACGAGTGCTATCAATGGTTTAAAAGCTATTAGTAAAAGTTATGCAAATCTTGAATTGGTTATTAAGATTTTAAGATCCCTTCCTAAAACCTACGATCCAAAAGTAATTATAATTCAAGAAATAAAAGACTTGACTAACTTTCCTCTTGAAGAACTCATAGGATCTTTAATGACCTATGAAATGACTTGCAAGGCATATGACAAACAAAAGAAAATCCTTCCAAAGAATAGGAAGTATATTATACTGAGAACCAAGAAGACCACTTGAGCGAAAGCTCAAGTGATGATGATGATAATATAGCACTCCTTATAAGAAGATTTAAAAAGTTTATGAAAAAGAACAAGACTAATTCCATAAAATAAGAATCTAAGAATAAAAATAAACTTAAAAAGAATAATTTGTTATGAATGCAAAAAAGCCAAGGCACTTCAAAAATAAGTGTCCACAATTGAAGAAGAAATTGACAACACAAAAGAAGAAAAAAACATTCAAGGTAATGTGGAATGAATCAAGTGCATTAGAAGACAATGAGCAAACCAATGAAGACGAAGTGGCAAACTACAGATGGCTTTCGACGATGAGGTATGTGACTCACCTAAAATTTTCTTATCTTATGATAAATTACTTAATGGATTTCATGATTTATATGATGAACTTAAAATAATTAGTAAGAAATATAAATTGCTAAAGAAGAATCATATATCTCTCTCTAATAAATTTGATAGATTGAAAAATAAGTATGACAATTGTATGTTAACATATTGCACTAAATGTGAAGAGTTAAACTCATTCAAAAAGAAAAATAAGTTATTACAACAAACATTAAAAAAATTAAAAATTAAAAATAAATCATTAAATATGATTCTTGCTAACAAAGGTTATATACATATAAATGAAGGAATCAACTTTGTTAGTAGTAACGCTCAACAAAAACCAACAAAATTCATAAGAGGACCCATACTACATGTTTCATCTAAAGTTAAATGTAATTTTTATGAGAGATTTGGTCACTATGCTTATACATGCTCTTTTAAAAAATATAGGTATCATAAATTAGTTTGAGATCCTAAGGGAACCATAAATGATTTGATATCAAAAGTCAAGAAAGAAAAATCTAACCATGAAAGACCCAAAGTTAAATGGGCACTTAAAGCAAACCCCTCTTTCTTGTAAGTATATCTGCAAACAAGAGCTAAGAGCAAGAAATGATATCTTATTAGTGGATGCTCAAAGCACATGACCGGAGATCCAACACATTTCTCAATGCTCACTAGTCAAGATAGAGGATATGTCACCTTCATAGACAACAAGAATGAAAATATTATCGATAAAGAAAATATTGGTAACATATCAAATCTTTTGATTGAAGATGTTCTGTTAGTAGATGGCTTAAAATATAACTTATTAAGCATTAGTCAACTTTATGATAAAAGGATAAAATGTTAAATTTTAATCTAATACTTTCATACCAAATAAGAATAATTCTATAAATACTTTAAGAAACACTAACGTTTATCTTAATGATTTTCATGATGAAGCTTGCTTTTAGATTTTAAACGATGATGCACGGCCTTAGTATAGGAGATTAAGACATACAATTATGAAATTAATCTCACAAATTGGAACTAAAGAACTTTAGTTATTTTTTAATTTTATAGGAATATATCTACGTTGTTTTTAATGAATTTTTTGAAGGCAAAAAAAATGATTTTGATGATAATTTTGAATTTGATAATTTGAATTTGAATTTGAATTCTTCTCTCCAAAGCAACTTAAATACATCCACTTCCAAAAAAACTTTACTCAGGGAATGAAAGTATTTAGATACACATCTTAAGGAGCTAATTATTGGAGATATATCAAAAAGGTATTCAAACTCACTCTTCGTTGAAAAATATTTATTCAAATGTATGAATCAAGAACTTTTACTATTTGTTCTCATATGATTCTTCTTTTTACTAAAAAGAATATTTATTCAAATGAATCATGATCTTTTATTTAACTTATTGAGATTCATGACATAAGAGTTATTTTGTGTTCGATCTCCTTTGATTCTTTCTTTTTGCTAATAACTAAGGAGATTTATCCAAACAAATCATGATCTTTCACTTAAGATTTATTTTATATTCGATCTCCTATGATTCTTTTTTTTAGCTAATGACTAAGAAGGAGATTTATAACTTGAGATTTATTTTATATGAATCAAAATCTTTTATTATTTGTCTCCTATAATTCTTTTTACTATTTATTAAAGAGGAGATTTATCCAAATGAATCATGATCTTTCAATTGACTTCTTAATGTTTACAACTTGAGATTTATTATGTATGATTCTTTTGTATTTATAACTTGTAAACTTCAATTTGTTGATAATAAATAAGAAGAGGACGCTCATATTTGTGCTGATGACAAAATATGAGAAATAGCTATTATATTGAATAAGGAGACTTATGATGTGTTTATAAATTTTCATTAGTAATGACTCATACCTAAATTTTACTAGTTATTTTTTAAAGCTTGATTAAATATTTGGGCTTGCAATAATATATCAATTTGAATTTATCTCAACTTTAATTCAAGAGACCATTGAAAAAGTTCTATTTTGAATTCAAGATAATCACATTTTTATAATGACATAAAAAAAAGAGTTTTATTAATATCTCATCATCAATTGACCTCTCATAACTTAAACTTATCTTTAATATTAATATCTTTCATGTTATGATTGGTACATTGATATAAAGGGAGAGAAGTAGCACCATGATACCATGATATTCTTCTTTTTTTCTATGATGGCAAAAGGGGAGAGAAAAGTAGTAGCTTGCACATTTCGAAGAGAAATAGTAACTTGCATATTTCTCATTTTTATTGATGATAAAGGGGGAGAAGTTGACTGTACTCTTAGATATCATAAAAAATTATGATATTTTAACTATGTATATGAAGTGTGCAATGATTATTTTGATATTTTAACTATGATGTTTTGCATATGATCTTTATAATGATTATTATTGAAATTCACTATGATTTCTTATTAAAATTCTTTCGATTTAAATTCAAAGAGTGACATTGAAAGGTCATCATTTTTTTGAATTCAAGGTGTGAGATCTTGTGCAAAAGAGAGGTGCAAAAATCCTCTCTTAAGCATATTAAAAGGAGAAGAGAGATGTAAAGGTTCTCTCTAAGCCTATGAAAGGACAAGGTTTGTAACAAGGGTAGTTAATCTTTACTTATTGAAAAGAAGATCGATATTGAAAGTCAATAGCCTCAAGAGAAGAGGAATCGGGAGTGGACGTAGGTTAGGACGATCGAACCACTATAAATCGATTTGCATCCTTCTTGCCTTGTTTTGTCATTACTTGCTGATTTACTTATTCACTATTATATTTTCAATTAAACACATTTCTGATATGGGTTTTATCGCTCAACATTTTTAAATCAGAACTTTCTTTTGATAGCACTAATTCACACATCTCCCCTAGTGTCTTCACGATCCTAACACATTAAACTCCATGTGTTTTCTATGTTTATTGGCAACTTACATATGCCTCTCATTCTCAATGGTTATTTTAACACTCTTATGCAACTTCTTTATCTGCATAGCTCTCTCATCAGCATCTCTACTAAATTGCTATGTTGTAGAATGAGGAACTAAGTCCAAAGGACTAGTAGAATTCACATCGTAAACAATCTCAAAATGACTCTTACCAATGCTATAATGCATGGAACGGTTGTAGGCAAACTCAATTTATGGAAGAATGAGATCTCATTGCTTAAGGTTCTTGCCAACATAGCTTATAAGCAAGTTTTCCAAGTTCTATTTGTTACCTCCATTTGCCTATCAATTTGTGGATGATGAGAGCTACTGAAATTCAAAGAAGTGCCCAACTTCCTCCATGAAGTTCTTAAAAAATGACTAAGAAATTTTGAATCTCGATCAGACACCATAGTTCTTGGAATGCTATGCAATCTCACAATCTCCTTGAAGGTACAAATTAGCAATATGGGATGCATCATTTGATTTGTTGTAGAAAATAAATTAAAACATCTTTAAGAATCTATTAACAACAACCATGATAGAATCCTTATTCCTTTGAGTTCTTGATAGTCCCAAAATGAAGTCAAGACTCACATTCTCCCATAGAGCACTAGGCACTAGTAATAGAGTGTACAAACTAGAATTTTGGCTTCTTATTTTTGCCAAATGACACACTCGACATTGCTTCATAAGTCTTGTCATATCTCTGAACAACTTAGGCCAATAGAACTTTAATTGAATAAAAGCTAGAGTTTTATCCCTACCAAAATGCCCTCCCAAAACACCACCATAAGCTTCTGTCAAAATTACTTATCTCAAAGAACAAGATGAACATACAAGGCATTATCTCAAAAAAAAAACCATCAAAGATAGAAAATTATTGAAAAGAACCTAATTTACAATTCTGCCATATTGAGCTAAAATCCATATCATTCTCTTAGAGATCTTTGAATGTTTCAAATCCAACCACTTTGACTTCCACGATTGATAACAAAGAATGGTTTCTACTTAATGCATTAGCAACTACATTTTGAACACTAGATTTATGCTTGATTGTAAAGTTATAAGATTACAAGTATTCTACCCAACCTGCATGCCTCTTGTTTAACTTATGTTGGAGATTAACGAACTTTAATGCCTCATGATCAGAATATAGGATAAATGGCTAGGCAAAAAGATATTGACTCTAAAGAGATAAGGTTCTATAAATGACATAGAATTCCTTATCATAAGTAGAATATCTCCTTCTTGTATCATTTAGCTTCTCACTAAAAAAGGTAATGGGTTTTTTTTCTTGACTCAAAATAATACCAATACCCACATTAGAGGCATCACACTCAACCTCAAATACCTTATCAAAATTAGGTATAACTAAGATAGGAGCTTTGGTCACCTTTCTTTTTAATAGTTCAAAAACATCATCAACCTCACTAGTCTAATTTAATTTATCACCTTTTAAGCATCGGTGATTGGAGTAACAATAGAGCTGAAACCCTTGATGAATCTTTTTTTAAAGGAAGTTAAACCATGGAAACTCCTCATATCATGCAATGAAGCAGGTGTTGGCCAATTAAGAATAGCCTCTACCTTACTTTAATTAATCACGATTCTATCTTTTGAAACAACATGTTAGAACCCTAGCGGATTCTAAGCTTGGGGTTGATCTCTTTAGGGGATCGACCTCCTTAGAACTCTATAGGGGTTCCTTCCTCCAAGTTGCTGCTCAAAGGCTGCTAAGAAGATTCATCTATTGCTTGTCAAAAGAGAATAAATACATGACTATTTATAGGGCTTCTAAATCCTAACTCCTAATAGGACTCCTACTGTTTATTTGTTCTCTATCCTGTAGTTCTCTGTCTATTTTGTCTTTGTCCTGTAGTTCTCTATCTATTTGTTCTACTTTAAAAGTGCCTAACATATATTTTGAGATCACAAGGGGAGGTCGACCATACATAGCCTCATAGGGAGTATATTTTGTGGATGAATGATAAGTTGTATTATACCACCACTTGTCTCAGCAAAGCCACTTTGTCCACTCTTTTGGCCGGTCACTGGTGAAGCATCTGAGGTATGTCTCCAAGCACCTATTCATCACTTCAGTCTGGCCATCGGTTTGTGGGTGATATATCATACTCATTTTCAATTTAGTGTCCTGCATCTGAAATAACACTATCCAAAATCTGCTAGTGAAGACCCTTTCACGATCACTTACAATAGATCTCGGCATCCCATGTAAGTTTACAATATTCTCTTTCCCCTTTTTGTAAGTTATTTCATAATCATATCTAATAAGCTTTGTTGCCCATTTTTGCTACTCGGGGAAAGATATCTTCTGTTCCAAGAAATATTTTAGGCTTTTATGGTCGGTCTTAATTTGAAAGTGTCGCCCGATCAAGTACGATCTCCATTTGGCCACCGCATACATAATCACGAGCATCTCCTTGTCATAAATAGTCATCTTGAGATGGGAAGGAGATAACGCCTTACTGGTCGTAAATAGCCATCTTGCATTAGTACAGCACCAATTTCAACTCCGGAGGCATCGACTTCAATAATAAAGGAGTTACCGAAGTCGGGTAGTGCTAGTATGGGCGTTGTCATCATTGCGACTTTAAGTTCGTCGAAAGCGGTGGTGGCTTTGTCCGACCATTGGAAAGTATCTTTTTTTAATAAGGAAGTAAGGGGTGCACTGATCTTTCTATAGTTTTTCACGAACTTATGGTAGTAGCCTGTTAAACCGAGAAAGCCACGTTGCGATTTTATGTTCCTTGGGGTCAGCCAGTTCTGCATTGCTTCAATTTTGGAGGGGTCCACCATCACACCATCCTATGATATGATATGCCCAAGATATTCTACCTTTTGTTGAAGAAAGTTATACTTTGATTTTTTTAACAAATAGAACATGTTCTCATAAAATCGTCAAAACAATTCGTAAGTGCTGAAAATGACTTTCAAGAGAAGGGTTGTAAATAAGGATATCATCGAAAAAAGCCAGCATAAACTTATGAAGATAATTCTAAAAAATATCATTCATAAGGCTCTGGAAGGTGGAGGGAGCATTGGTGAGACCAAAGGGCATTACTAAAAATTCGTAGTGGACATTGTGTGTTCGAAAGGCGGTTTTCGGTATGTCTTCTTTGCATACTCGTATTTGATGATACTCGGATCGAAGATCCAGCTTTCTGAAGACTCGTGCTCTCTTTAATTCATCAAACAATTTATCTACTAATGGAATAGGGTATTTGTCCTTAACAGTTATATCGTTGAGAGCCCGGTAATCAACGCACATTCGTCATGTTCCGTCCTTTTGTACTAGGAGTACTTGTGAAGAGTAGGGGCTGCCACTTGGCCGAATAACTCCTATTTTAAGCATCTCTTTTACAATCCTTTCTATTTCATCCTTCTGAAGATGTAGATACTAATATGGCCAAGTATTTGCTGAAGTTTTGCCCGGAAGAATCGGTATATAATAATTATGCCGACGGGTAGGAGGTAAGTTACGCGGTTCGTCAAATATATCTGAAAATTCAAGAAGAAAAGGAAGTAGGCTTGGATCTTCAAATTTTGTTAGCTTTCCCTTAGCTTACTACTTAAGTTGTACCAAAAAGTCGTTGCATGTTTTGTGCAAAACATTCTCCATTAATTGTGTGTAAATCGTCATTACGTCGCCCCCACGTTTCCCGTGCAGTATCACCTGTTTCCCCTTACTATAAAATTTCACAATTAGTTTCACAAAATTTTAGGAAATATCACCTAATGTCATCAGCCATTCGATGCCAAGCACAGTCTCATAATTATCAAGAGGGAGGAGGATGAAATCTGCAATTATCTCTTGATCCTACAGCAATAGTTTCACCCGCGGGCACCTATGATCACACTTCAAAATTAATCCATCAGCGACCTTAACTCAAACCTTTTGTAATTCCCAATAGGTAAGGCCATCTGAAAAGCAACCTTACTTTTCATAAAATTATTAGTGCTTCCGGTGTCAATAAGATCGGTGATAGGTTGTTGCTTCAGAAGTCTTCCCACTTTTATCATTTGCGGGTTCGCATAACCGACAAGGCATGCATCGTAATATCGACTGATGGCTATTTTTCATCCACGACCTCTTCCTCATGCTCCTAGACCTCCTCTTCCATGTCCTCAAGAGGTTAAATCAGTAGGAGGCGGCCCTTTTTGTAGCGATGATCACGGTTCCACGACTCGTCGCAATGCCAACAAAGACCCTTTGCTGATAGGTCACGTAGTTCTTCTCTTATCAATTTTTTGGCAGTGAAGGATGGCTGGGAGCAAAAGAAAGTTTATATACCACAGGCCTAGGAGAGGTTCTCATCCTCCGAGCATCTTGGTTGATTCATTCTTCTTGTATTCGGATGAAAGAAATCGTAGTTGTCACGATACAGGGCTGCCGCACCTTAACCTCCCCTTTTATCTCTAGCTTGAGTTCTTCGATGAATATTCCTAACAATTGATAGTCAATCCAATCACGAGCAAGGTAGGATAGCTTCTCAAACCTAGTTTGGTACTCTTGAATCATAGAGGTTTATCGAATATTTGCGAGTTGGCCATCGATATTTTCATACTCCGTAGGTTTGAAACGATTCAGCAGTGCATTCTTAAATTGATTCCACATCGGAGCCCCATGATTGTATTCCTGCCAATGTACCATTGAATAGAATCTCCTTCAAGGTGGATGACAGCAATTTCCACCATAGCATCATCCGACATTCGATAGTAGCAAAAATAATGTTCAGCACGCGAAATCCACCCCGCCGGGTCTCCTTCTTCCCATCACTGGAATTTCACCCTTATGCATGGCTAAAGCATGTCCGAGGGTTGTCCCTCCTTCTCTGGAGGCTTCTCTAAACTCTTTTCTTATTGAAATTTGGTTGGACTCGACGGTTGTCTAATTCTAAATTCTGCAAACAAAGTGCGTAATTTGTACTCCAAGCGTGATTCAAGCTGCAATTCAATCCGAGATCTCATGCTTCAAATTTAGTATCAATTGGATCTTGAGAAGCTATAGCATATGCCTATAGATCAAAGATGTTCTTGTCTTTTTTCTGTTGATGGGTTAATGCCATGGGGTGGTGGGAGGTTCGAAAAAATTGAGGATCACGGAAAAGTATTGTAGCAGATTTTTACATCTAAAGTGTAGCAGCTTGGACATAAAAGGTCAGTAGTTTATATTGAGAATTTTTTGACAAAACTAAAAAAAAATCTGCTATTAGAAAGTTTCAAAGCTGTCGTAAAAATTTTGTAAAGATTTGGACAGAAAAAACGTAGTAGCAAGATCAAATAAACTATGCTATGCTACTGGAATTCTACAGTGCATTTAGTAGATTGGACGTAAAAGATCAGTGATTTATATTGAGAATTTTTTGACAAAACCAAAGGAAAATTTGCTGTTAGGAAGTATCAAAGTTGTTATAAAAATTTCATAGAGATTTGGATAGAAAAAATGTAGTAGCAAGATCAAACAAATTGTGCTATGCGGTTAGAATTCTATAGTGCATCTAGTAGTTTGGACGTAAAAGATCAATAGTTTATATTTAGAATTTTTTGACGAAACTAAAGGAAAATCTGCTATTAGAAAGTGTCAAAGTTTTCATAAAAATTTTGTAGAGATTTGGATAGAAAAAATATAGTAGCAAGATCAAACAAATTGTATTATGCGGTTGGAATTCTATAGTGCATCTTTCGTCATAGAGATAAAAACTTTGCGACGAAAAGTTTATGTAGCAATATAGGAACGATTTTTTTAGATTTTTGAATAAAGATAACTAAATTACAGCATCAGTAAGGTAGGAAACTAGAACCTGTTACAATTCACGGGGAGATCAAAGGATGATCCGTGGTGGTGGAGATGATGATGAAATTCGACGATGATCTTTTAAGCAATTATGGGAACTACTTTGGGCAGCTTTGGAGGGCTGATGGATGGTTGTGGAAGGGCAGCAAGAAGCCAAGAATGCTATTCTGATATCAAGTGTTAGAACTCTAGCGGATTCTAAGCTTAGGGTTAATCTTTTTAGGGGATCGGCCTCCTTAGAACTCTATAGGGGTTCCTTCCTCCAAGTTACTGTTCAAAGGCTGCTAAGAAGATTCATCTATTGCTTGTCAAAAAAGGATAAATACATGACTATTTATAAGGTTTTTAAATCTTAACTCCTAATAGGATTCCTACTCAAGACTCCTACTTCTAACCAACTTCTAATAAGACTCCTACTCTAAAAAGTAACCTCCCAACTAACCATAACCCTAGCCGACCTCTTCAACTCTTTAATAAGGGTCGGCTAGGTAGGTTTTACATGAATATCCCTTAGGTCGGCTAAGTAACCTCCCAACTAACCATAAAATTCGATTAGGAATCTCCTAGCTAGAGTCCTAACACAACACTACGAGTAAAAAAATCACACTTCTTTATATTAGCATAAAACTTTTGCTGCCTTAAAATAAGAAAGATCTCTTTAAGATAATTCATATGTTCCTCACCACTCTTGTTGTATACCAATATGTCATCAAAGTAAACCACAACAAAAAAACTAATGCATAGCTTATGTATGTGATTCATAAACTTCATGAAAATGCTAGGAGCATTAAATAGCTTAAAATAACTAACCATTCACACAAGCCATCCTTAGTTTTAAATATTGTTTTCTACACATCTCCAAGTCTTATTCTAATTTGATGATAGCTACTTCCCAAATAAATTTTAGAGAAAATAGAAGCATCACATAATTGATCAAGTAAATCATCTAACATTGGAATGAAAAAATGATAATTAATTATGATTTTATTAATGGCATGGTTGTCTACACTTATTAGGTAGAATAGCTCCCAAAATAAGATCAATGTAATGCTAGATATCTCTCAAATGTGGAAGGCCATATAGAATCTCTTTCGATATAGCATTTTGAAACTCCTATAGGATTGGTTCCATGATTGCTGGTGGCTCCTTATGTTGTTCATTCTCTAAGAATTATCCTTTTAGGCATCAACAAAGCCGGAACCATACAAGAACTCATGCTCTCCTGAATCAACCCTTTTTCGACCAACTCATTCACTTGCTTTTGAAGTTCTTCAAGCTCCTTGAAACTCATTCTATAAGCTACCTTATTAGGTAGAATAGCTCCCAGAATAAGATCAATGTAACATTGGATATCTGTCAAAGGTGGAATGTCATATAGAATCTCTTCCGATATAGTATTTTGAAACTCCTCTAGAATTGGTTCCATAATTGTTGGTGGCTCCTTGTTTTCTTCATTCTCCTCTACTATTACTAGAGTCAAAACATCACAACCACTTTCTAATTCACCCTTGTATTCTTCATAGGATATAAAAGCACTAACTTCCTTCTTTAGTGGACTAGTTTCAGGAGGTTATAATGGAGCTAAAATAATTTTCTTTTCATTCACTTTAAAATAATAAGTATGTTTATAGCCATTATATAACACCCTCCTATCATAATGCCAAGTTCTACCCAACAGCAAATGATAAGCATCCATAGGAGCAACATCACACTATATTTCATCTTTATAATGCTTGCTAATAGAAAACAAAACTAAACATCTTTAGTTACCTTGATGTCATTCCCCTTTTGTAACTAACATAATTGGTAAGGATGTATACGAGGGATTGTGTCCAACTTTAGCTTCTTCACTATCTCCAAAGACACTATATTCTCAAAGCTGCCATTATCGATGATCACTAAAGTACACATTGTCATGAGAAGTGCATTTAGTATAAAATATATTCTTTCTCATCCAACTTTTATCCTCAACCACATATGACAAATTTAAGCTACATTGTAATTGTTGAATCTCAAATTTTGATGATAAAATCAATTGATGAGTTTACAATCTAATATACGTTTTGAATGACGTAGGACTAACTTCGATCAGAAAAGGTAAATTAATTAAAGTAGGAAAAATCGGACGTTGGGCCAAAGTGGAACATGTTAGAAGATTGGACATCAAGCCAGAGGATCGATCAATGTATTAGCAGAAGGCTTCATGCCATAAGTTTGAGCATCGGGCCAGAAGGATTAGACATTGCGCCAAGGAGATAGGATATTGTGGAGGTCAATATGTCGATTGGATGATATGCCACAAGAGAGGATGATACATCGAAAGGATCAAACGAAGCGCCGAATGAACCAATGACATGCTGGACAACATAAGATTCATACTTATAATCGATTATGTCTAGATCAAGTTAGTTTAGAGTCTAATTGACTTGATTTTATGGTGTAGTCATGTCAACTCAATTAAGGGCCCATTGGGCCTAAGTTGGGACTATTTTGGGCCAAGTAGAAAGCTCATTCGGTTACCCAAGATTAGGTGAAACCACAGTTGAAAAAGTCAAGAGCACACTTTTCTAGGTTGTCAGGTGGTGGTACCGCCCACTATTAATGCTGCAGGTGGTGGTATCACCCAACATAGGTGGTGGTACCACTAGGACCTGAAAACCCGGGATGAGAACTTTTTTTGTTTCATTTTTGAAGTCATTTGAGGTCTATAAATTCCCTAGCTATTTCTGCATGGAGATGCAAGAATTGAGCAGAAAGGAGAAAGAATTCTAAGTTGAAAAAATGTTGTAATCTCTCTAAGATTAGTGAGTCTCTTCCTCCTAGAGTTAGAAGGATTCTAAGGGAGGAGTGAGGTTTAAAAGAAGGAGAGGTGTAAAGGTTCTCTCCTGAGCTTATAAAAAGGAGAAAGAGTTGTAAGGGTAGTTGAATTTCGCCCATTGAAAGATCGGTAGTGGAAGTCGATAGCCTCGAGTGAAGAGGAATCGGGAGTGGATGTAGGTCACAATGATCAAACCACTATAAACTCGATGTGTAATTTTTATTCTTCATTATCATTACTATTACATTCTGAGTTAATTTCTTAGTTCGCTTGCTCTAAGTTAAGTACTCTTTTCCGATATCGGTTTTCATCCAACATAATTTTTAAAAATCGATGTTTTTATTGTAAGCACTAATTTACCCCCCCACCCTCTCTTTTAGTGTCGATTTCGGTCCTAATAGTTGGTATTAGAGTCATGTTTTTCTTATTTGGTTTAACACCCAAGAGAATAACTTTTACCGGCAATCAAGAGGGACTTTTTATCGTTTGTCCTCCTATGTTCAATGAGACATATTACACATATTGAAAAACTCGAATGCGGATTTTCTTATTTTCTATGGACTTCGATTTAAGGAATATCATTGAAAATTGTTTTGAAAAGTCTTACAAACCAATGAATGAATAGAATGATTTGGAGAAGAAGACTTTTTTTTTTAATGCTAAAGCTATGAATGCTTTATTTTTTACTTTAGATAAAGATAAGTTTAATTATATTTCGATTTATGAAACTGCACATAATATTTGACACACTCGAAATCACACATGAAGGCACAAGTAGAGTTAAAGATTCTAAGATAAATCTTTTGATGCATGATTTTGAATTGTTTCGAATGAAGTAAAGTGAAACTCTTGTTGACATGTACACATGTTTTACGGATGTCGTTAGTAGTTTAAAAGCTTTTGGAAAATATTTTTCGAATCTTGAACTTGTTAATAAAGTTTTACGATCACTTTCTAAAAATTAGAATTCGAAAGTAATTGCAATACAAGAAGCAAATGACCTAAGTAACTTTTTGCTTGAAGAACTTATTGGGTCTTTGATAACCTATGAAATGACGTGTATAGCACATGATAAACTTGTGAACAACCTTCTAAAGAATAGGAAAGATTTAATATTTAGAATAAATGAAGATCACTCGAGCAAAAGCTCAAGTGATGATGACTTTGAACTCTTAACAATAAAGCTTAAAAAGTTCTTAAAACAAGAATCAAAGAATAAAAATGAACTTGAAAAGAAAAAGCTGCCAAAGAACAAGAAAGCACTTAAAGTGACTTGGGATAAAACGAGTGCATCTGAATACAAGGAGTAAACCGATGAAGATGAAGTGACAAACTTCTCTTTAATGGCTCTTAACGACAAGGTAAATGACTTAATTGAATCTCATTTATCTTACAATGAATTGATTAATGCATTTCATGATTTATTTGATGAATATAAGCTAGTTGGTAAAAAATATAAGTTGCTAAAAAATGATCATGCTTCTCTTGCTAGTGAATTTAAAAAATTAAAAAATGAGTATGATAATTGCATGTTAACTCCTTGCACTAAGTGTGAAGAGTTAGACTCCCTTAAAAAAGAAAATTTATTTTAATAATAAATGTTAGATATATTTAAAATTGGTAGCAAATCTTTAAACATAATTCTTGCTAATAAGAGTCATGTTCGTAGAAAAGAAGAAATCGACTTTGTGAGTAGCAATCAACAAAAGCTAGCTACTTTTGTTAAAAAAACCTACATTACATATTTTTCTTAAAAATAAATATAATTTTTATAATAAACATGGTCATTTTGCATATAAATGTCTATTCAAATATGGCTCACATAAGTTGGTTTGGGTTCGTAAAGGAACCATGAATGACTTAATACCAAAAGTTAAGAATGATATATCAAACCATGAGGGACCCAAAGCTAAATGAGTACCTAGAATAAACCCACTATTTTTATAGACATCTTTAAAATCGAAAGTTATGAGCAAAAATAATATTTTAATAGTGAATGCTTAAGGCTTATGATTAGAGATCCAAAATACTTCATAAAGCTCACTAGACAAAACAATAAAGGAAAAATCATTAAAATTAGAACTATTGGTAATAAGATGATTTTAATTAAAGATGCTTGATGTAATGATATAATGAAAATGTTAAAAGTTTTGGTATCATGATGATTTTATATTATGCATGATGATTTAAAGTAATGATGATTTTTATGATTTATGGTTTATTGATCTTGATGATTTCTATGATGAAATTTTCTCTTTCAATTTTAAACGATGATGCATGTTTTGATTTGGCATAAAAAACTTGGGCATTCTTATATGAAATCAAATCACTTAAATTGAAACAAAAAGAGGAGAATGTATTTTTTCTTGAAAATATCTCTAAAACTTTTCGATTTTTCAACCAGTGATTCCTAGTGATGAATTTATTTTATGTTATCTCTTGAATTAAAAAAGTGATTTTGATGATTTGATGATTTGAGTTTGAATGAGTTTTATCTTATGATCTTGACTTCTCGGAATCATAACTTGAGATTTTCTTTATATGAATCACGATCCTTACTTTTTATTCTCAAATGATTCTTGTATTTTATTAAAGAGAATATTTATTCAAATGAATTATGATTTTTCTCTTGATTTCTCGAAATTCATGACTTAAAATTTCTTTTGAAGATATTTTATTATTTGATCTCCTAAGATTTCTTTTTGATTATTTAAGAGGAGATTTGTCAAAATGAATCTATGTCTTTTGGTATTCACATGATGTTTGATATTATCTTTCATGATATGATTTTTATTATGTATAATTCCTTTGTATTCATGAATTATATCTCTCATCACCAAGTTAATTTTTCTTGATATATTTCATGTGATGATTTGATAATTGATGTAAAAGGAAATGAATTACACAATTGTATTATTCCTCTCTTCTTCTTTCTTTTTGAGAATAACAAAGGGGGAGAAAGATTTGCTAGCTTGAAGAAGCAAAAACTTATAAACTTGTAAAAATTTCTAGCTTGCAAAGAAAGACAAAACTTGCTAGTTTGCTCATATCAAAAGAGAAGCAAGAAGTGCTATTTTGTACATCTCAAGAGAAGCAAAACATGCACATCTCAAGAGAAGCAATACTCATGATGCATGTTCTAACTTGCATATCTCAAAAAACTTGCTAGCTTGAATATTCTAAAATGATACAAAACTTGCTATATTTGCATAATTAAAAATTTACTAGTTGCACTTTTCTCTTTTTTTGTTGATGACAAAGGGGGAGAAGGTATAATGATGATTTGAATCATGCATGATATGATGCACTTTGATATTTTAAAATTATGATTATGTATGCAATACTTATAATTTTATTATGATGATGTATATAATGTAGTATATATGATATGAATCATGATTAAAATTGCTTTGACTTGAATTCAAGGTTCATCTCAATTATAGCATATTGATAGGGGGAGTTTGGTTTAAACTCCGTCATCAATTGATTGTCATCATCAAAAAGGAGATTATTGAATCTTGAATTTTAATGATGAAATCAATTGATGAGTTTACAATTTAATCTGCATTTTGAGTGACGCAAGACTGACTTCGATCAAAAAAGACAAATAAATTAAAGTAGGAGGAATCAAACATTGGACCAGAGTGGAACATATCAGAAGATTGGACGTTGAGTCGGAGGATCAGTCGACGTATTGGTAGAAGGCTTTGTGCCATGAGTTTGGGCATCAGGCTAGAATGATCGGACATTGCACCAAGGAGATAGGATGTTACGGAGGTCAACATGCCGATTAGGGCTATTGGGGCGTATAAAAACCTCACCCTTTTCTGCATGAAAGGGCACGAAACCTATTGGCATAATCTTGAGTTCTTGAGTCTTAAAGTATTGTAAAAGTTAGAGTTCTCCTTCTTCATCTCTTAGCCTTATAATTATCCAAGAAAGAGGAGTGAGACTTGTAAGGGTTCATCTCCTAAACCCAAGAAAAGGAGAAAGTGCTATAAAGAGGTGTTCGGTCTTCCCCTATTGAAGGCAGTGGACGCCGGTGACCTTGTTGGAGGAGGAATCCAAAAGTGGATGTAGGTCATATTGACTGAACCACTCTAAAACTCGGTTTACATTTACTTTTAGCAATTTACTTTTATAGCAAACTACCTCTCCTCCTTACTGTGCTTTTACTATGCCTACATACGCTTTCAAGTAAACACCTTCCGAGATCGGCTTTAATCATACGAAGACTTTACGAAACCGATGCTTTTTATTTGTGCAATTTACATTACTATAAATCTCCTTAATCTTCTCTTGCACTTTTACGAAAGCTTTTAAGTTCAAATTCTTTCCGAAATAGGTTGAATCGAAACCATTTTCGTCAGAATCGATTTTGATCGAAATAAGTCTTTTGAAATCACGAAAGCTTTTCGCTGTACCAATTCACCCCCTTTCTTAGTGCCACTCTTGATCCTAACAATTTTATCTTCTTCTGTTCTAGTAGTTCATAAAAATCAAATATTTTTTCTACCGTATTAAGTCAATCAATAAAGTCATCAACATTGATTTTATCTTCTTTGGAATATCTAACTTTGGGTTGTATTTGTTCTACCACTCGTCTTGGTCTATATACCTTACATAATGTCTTTCTGACTCCCTTGGGTGAGGAGGTGTTTCATCATCAGAAACATACTTTTGAGCATCATCTTCATGCTAGTTGTTTTTACTTTGAAGTTCTTTAATAATTTCATTTTTTTTCTTATAGACTATGTAGCAATCTTCGTAGCTGTAGTCTCAAGGACTCAACATCATTTTCATAGCCACTATCTTCACCAACTACGTCTTTTGTATTATGTCTTATCATGATCTCTAACCTTTGGCTCTGATACCACATTGATACCGGAGTAATGTAGAATAGATTTTGAAAGAAAACTGATAATACAGTTATAATTGCTGGAATAAGTTCTTCGGATTAAAAAGGAACGAACTCACGATACAACTTTAATAAAATCAATAAATAGCTCACTACTGAGTTTAAAATCATAAAGGGATATAGAAAGTTCGCCACTCTAAGGATAATAAATAATAATGCGAAACTGAAAATAAAAAGACTCACCACTCAAGGAAGCATCCAAGAGATATAGAGTTTAAGAGAGGACTCCATGAGAGTTTCTACCAATATCATTAGTTTCTGAACTTCTTTCTAATCCTAAAACACCAAAATAAAAATGAAACAACCCTTTATGCACATGGAACTATAAAATTAAGTACTTTATAGTTGGCAACTAACACCCTTCAATACATTGCTTGGTCATAAAGAAAAGCACTTTGAAATAATTTTAACTTTGTCTAAAGAATATACTCATAGGCTATATTTGAGTAAGTTGGGTTAAATACTATGAGACAACATTATGGCCCGTAGAAAATATTATAGAATCAATAAGATCCACACGAGTTGATTATAGTAAATTAGGCACTCCCATGTTAGAGTATCGTAACATATTTTCATTCATATAAAAAATAATATATTTGAATAGAAAATATTATAAATAGATCATGATATAGATTCTTGTGATTCTTTCCATTGCATACAATGTCAACAAATGAATAAAGATATAATTTGAATTCAGTTGTTTGACACAAGTCATAAGAAGTCAGTTACACTACTTTGAAATATCATTACATGTTTTCATTCATATAAAAAAAATAGTATATCTGAATAGAAAAAAATACTATAAAGGATTTATATGCTCATTCTTCTAATTCCTTCGGATGTATGCAATGTCAACAAATAGATATGAATATAATTTGAATTTAGATATTTCATACAAGTCACAAAAAGTTAGCTAAACTATTTAGGAATGCTATTACAAAATTTTTATTCATATATGGAAAATATTGTATCTGAACATTATAAATGGATTATAAGCTCAATCTTCTAATTCTTTTCAATATATACAATATCAATCTCATTGAATTTTAGTTCAAGATAAGTGCATCGCATATATCAACATACACTTTTATACTTACATATTTCTTTCATAAGGGGTTGAATGTTAGGTTGTATACATATATGAGCCAAGTCCTCAAACATAGTGAAGACTCTCTTGAATGAGAGGGGAGAGGAGAATGAAAACCAAGCCAAGAAAAAACACCGTAAAACTAACACAAACACGATGTTCACGAATCTGGATAAACACTTTCATGTCCTAAGAGAAGAGAGGGGATAGAAGAGGGAAGATGTGGGAGAAGAAGAGGGAAGAGGTGAGAGGAGGAACGATAGTATAGGTTAAACATTGTAATCGGTTAAGTTGGACCAAAACCACGGTATGGAAAAAAAAAGAAGAAAGGATCATTTAAGATATTAAAGAAAAATAAAAAAATCAAATAAAAACACTAAGAAGGGATGAAAAAAGATAATCCAAATATAGACCTTTTAAGGGAAGTCATCCTCTTTTCTTGTATCAGGGTCTTAGTTCAGTTCATCAATTAGACTATTTAATAACCGAGTGATGAATTGAATTAACATCTTTTTCTTGTCTCATCAATTAAGAAATTAAAAAAATAATATAATAATAATAACAAAACCTAAAGATTTAGAAACTAATTTTTAAAATATATATATATTGAATGAGATTCTGAAATCTTAAATTTTGATAAGTGATTTTGGCAAACCAAAATTTAACTGACATGTCGATCACTAATCTGTTGACTCTTCGGACACCTCAGTCGCGATCGAGACCAACAGTCACGTATAACTATTGACACGAGACTGGAGCTTGCTGATATGGCACATTAATATTGGCGGAGCCCGTAGGGTAAGAGACGAGGTGGTATAATAGATGTACCTAAAACTTCTCCCTCCTATATTGTTTTCCATATGTTCCAAGTTATTGTCCTTCGAGGGGAGATTGCCAGCTCGTGTTGTCTCACTGGCCAACTCAGATCACATGAAGGGGTCTTTTAGTTGGAGGAATAATTTATTCTGCCGTCACGAATTGTGCACATTCATTGCTTTTGTAAATCTCAAATATTCCATATGCGTCGAGAGCATTTATGATTTCTCAAATATATAAATGCATACAAAGAACTTGTGAGGATCAAAGCGTAAAATATTGATTTGATGGTGATTTATTAAAAACAATTACTAAAAACTAATAATTCTAAATTTTATTCAATAAATTTTTAGTTTAATATATTATTTTGATAATAATTTATTATATTTTATTTATTAAAAATTAAGGATTTAAAATCTCATTTGAAATATTCATCAAACTTTATTTGTTTGGTAAATTTATACAAAAAATAATAGTTTTGATAAAGAAATAAGTTGGTGGTTGATCGAGCCTTTTAGTTAAATAGGCATGTATTTCGATGTCCATGTATACTCGACTTATACTCAAAACTAATGTCTAACGTGATCCACTCGATACCTAAGTTAGATTATATAATCGATCTTTTAATTATTAATTATCATAAAAAATATTCATATAACTAAAATATTTAACATTTTATAATTACAAAAAATATTATTATATTTCATAAAATAGTATATTAAAATTTAAAGTCTTATTTGATAAATTGTTAAATCTAAATATATTGATCTAGCAATAATATAAATATCTTTTGATTTTTTTGAATATATTAATTATTTTATATGATAAAGAATTTAATTTTTTAATGAAAGAATATGAGATCAAAACCCATCTTCATTTTTTGCTGTTATTAAAAAAAAAACACTTTTTGGATCGATCCAAAAACATTTTCATTTACATCCAAAACAAACATGGAACTGTACACACATCCCTGTGTGTAAAAATAGCTAATCGAGAATGGATTCGTAATTTCATATCTATCAGGGGTATATGTTGAAATATCTCTATTCCATTCCACTCTCACCATCTCGCGATGTTGTGTTTCGGCTTTATATATACTGTGAGATCTATTCGCGTCTCAGATCTCGGTTTCCTCCCCGTCCTCGCCGCGCTTCTCTTTCTCTCTCCCTTTTCCTCACCCCTCCGTGGAATCGTCTACAGGGTTCCACTCCAGATCTAGCGGGGGCGCCTTCGGATCCCTTCTCGTCCTCCTCCGGCCGCCGGAACCCTAGCTCAGGCCCGATTAAGCTGCCATGGCCGCTGCCAACGCCCCAATCGTGATGCGGGAGGTCCTGACGGTGAGTTTGTTCGCTTTCCCGACCCCATTTACCAAGCTTGTTCTCGGTCCCTCTTCTCTTGAGTTCCGATCCGACTTTGAAGCGGTAAAGGTCGGGTTTCTGGCTGAATTTTGGGGGGAGATCTTCGATTTATCTACGATCTGCTGAGGTGGATCTTGATCCGTCAGATGTCATGAGAGATTGGCATTTTGCTTGATAATGAGGAAAGATGTCATCTTTGTGTCTTCTGACGGGCGTTGATGTGATCTGCAGCTTCCGAGCATCGGGATCAATTCTCAGTTCATCACGTTTACGCACGTTACGATGGAATCGGATAAGTATATATGCGTCAGGGAGACCTCTCCGCAGAATAGCGTGGTTATTGTCGATATGAACATGCCCATGCAGCCGTTGAGGAGACCAATCACTGCTGACTCTGCTTTGATGAATCCCAACAGCAGGATTCTTGCTCTCAAGGGTATCAACTAAATATAAACTTCGAAAACTTTTTTGTTCAACTAGCATATTTCTGCTTAAAATGACTTCTTCTTTGAACTGGTGTTGTGCCATGTTTGATCTCTTCTAACACATTTGAAAACTTTTTAAATGGAGGCCATGAAGTAGTTTTATGAATTCGGTTTGTTCTTCAAGTGCTCAATTTAGATCTTGGATTTTCTTCTGCAAATGATTTGTATTATTTTTTTCAATAAACAATTGACTGCACAATAAAAGAAATTAGGCTGGTCTTGGAGTTGTTGGTATGCTCAACTCTCTCTTTGCTTTTCAGCTGCTAGCAGAAGTTTTTGATAGATTTGCAAATAACTTATGTGAATACATGCTTGGTAGGTATGCCATTTATCATGTACAAGCTTGTGAGACATTCCTAATATGCCATATCTGATCAGAATATACAGCATGACTAAACCCTCAACATTTTAGCTACAGTGTAAAAAATAAACTGCTTATACATGCATGGCATGAGTTCATGGCCAATGTTTTAAATACCAGTTGTAACTTCTCAAAGATTCAACATCTTTAATGCTGATTAGTATGTGAACTAGATGATTTTGTTTGGTTTGATTTGACACTGGGTGTAGAATATACAGCATGACTAAACCCTCAAAATGTTAGCTACAGTGTAAAAAATAAACTGCTTATACATGCATGGCATTAGTTCATGGCCAATGTTTTAAATACCAGTTGTAACTTATCAAAGATTCAACATCTTAATGCTGATTAGTATGTGAACTAGATGATTTTGTTTGGTTTGATTTGACACTGGGTGTACTTCCCATTAAGTTAACTGTTACAAAGTTGTACTGTGCTGTAAACTTACTGTCGGTTTTTGGCACGGGGATTTTTTGAACTTCTTAGAATTTTTTTTTACATGTAGGTCCTTGGAGAGTATTTCTACTACCCTACTCTTCTTCTGTTAACAACTACTTAAGGTTGTTAATGGAATTGAAAATGGCTTTTCTTCTCCTCCTCTGTTTAACTGCTGTCTCCACCTCTGTTGTAGCCTCCTCGGCCTCCCTATCCACACTAGCATCTACCTCCGTGCCCCTCCTTGTACTCCTTTAGGTTACATCTCTTCCACCACCTCCTCTTTCTCATGTTGCCTTCTCCTCCTCCTCGCCCATTATAAATCACCACTTACTCCTCCATCTCTTACGGGTCCTTCTCTGCAGTCTCATCTTCCTCCACTTCCTCCTCTATCTCCTTCTCCACCTCGATATCCTCCTCTCCCTTATGGCCTCTAATTTAGCTTTGGTTGAGCTGATAACAAATAATGGGACCTTTAGAAAATCATAGGATTCACAATTCATTTCCTTGTGAATAGGATTAATGGTTAGCTACTAGATTCCGGTGAGACGTTTTGTTCTCCTTGTTCTAAATCCTCTAAAAATAATACATATGGAAAAAAGCAATTTCCTCTCTCAAGCGGACTGTTATATTCATGATTTCTTCGATTGCAGTCATATTCATAATCTCTTGGTTTTCACTTCAAGTTTTTGATGACATTGTATCTATTTTAATCTGAGGAAAAGTCAACTTAATGATGGAGACAAAAGTAGTAAGGTAATGATTTGAAAGTATTTTGACCCAAGTCGTTCGCACATGTTTTTTCCCCCAGTTTTAAAATCAACCCAGAACTATATATATGATTCATATTGGTTCTTGTTTTCATGAGAATATATACCATTATGTAATTTCTTTAATATTGATGATGCTGATATTAGGTGTGTTGTATATCTTCATATATACATCTGTTGAAATTCAACTTCTTCTGTTTTCTTTGTTGTATTATGCTGGTAGTTTGATATTACTTGTCCTAAGGGAAAAATTCCATGTAGCCGACCCCAAGGTTCAAATACCAATAGGATCAGTATGTACTGAGAAGGTTTCATATTGTGGGTTTATAGCCTGTACCTGTCCCTGGCCTTACAGTTACAGGTATTGGTGCCAGTACATGGGATACCTCTGTCCTTGCTAACATAGACCAGAAAGAAAGAGGGAGATAATAGGCAGGAGGAGAGGGTGAGGAGGAAGAGGAGGAGATGGTGATGAAGCAGTGAAGGCAGAGGTTGCATTGTGCAGCCGAACGAAGGAAAGAGAGAAGCAAAGGTTGTCAACAGAAGCATCCCCAAAATGTTTTTTTTTCTATTTTTTTGACCATCTAAACAATTGTTGTTGATGGCCAACAATCTTTGACAGCTGTCAACATTTTGTCAACATCTGTTTTTAGTTGTCCAGATTCACAAAAAAACTGATTTCGAACCAGGCCAGGTTTTTTTGTGTTGGACCCAGGTCAAACTGTTAGATACAGGTTGGTATTAGCGGTTTGATGACTTTGTGAACCTTGTGTATTGACCTATATTTAATGGTGTGTCCAAAGACCACTATCAGACCACTTATTTTGGTCTTGGTGGATATTTAATTTTTCATTGATGCCATGTTGTATTGGTTATATACCATCCTGTAGACTGGTATTGTACTAGATCAACAAAGTTTCCAGACAGGTACAGGATCAAGATTGTAAACCTTGATCCACCCTCAAATTAGTTGTGACATTTCGGCATCCTGTTGTTTGTTTATTCAGACTTGTTAAAGTATGCCATTTGCTGGCTATGGGAATTCTAATCCATTAAACTTGCAGCTCAAATACCTGGAACCACTCAGGATCACTTGCAGGTATTCAATATTGAGGCAAAGACTAAAATTAAATCTCATCAGATGCCTGAGCAGGTAAACATGTTGGTGATTTTTTAATGTGGCTACTGAACTTGTTCCTTTGGTTTTGAGTTACAGTGAGCTGAATTTTTTGTTATGTTGTGCAATCTTGCAGGTGGTCTTTTGGAAGTGGATCACCCCAAAGATGTTGGGTCTGGTTACGCAAACTTCAGTCTATCATTGGTCAATAGAAGGTGATCACCATAACTTGTTCTTGTTATTTGCCAAGAACCTATGAAATTTTTCATAGTCAATTGACCATGCAGAAATGTGTGCTATTGTCACTATTGTAATGCAGGTGAATCAGAGCCTGTTAAAATGTTTGATAGGGCTGCTAATTTGACAAACAATCAAATCATTAACTACAAGTGTGATCCCACTGAGAAATGGCTGGTTCTTATTGGAATTGCACCAGGTGTTCCAGAGGTATACTTTATCTTGTATGCTAGCAAGCTTATGTGGTTTAATAAGTTTTCCACATTGTCAGTACTTATGGGCATGTAGTGATAGTTGTATCTAATAATGGTCCTAGAAACTGAGAAGTTGTTAAATCTCTGATGTGAATCTATTTGTTCACATCGTCCTGTCTTGCTTTTGTCAGTTGCTTTGGTTGCAACTGATTATATTTTTGGTTTAAGTGTAGAAATATGGATGTGCAAAGAAGGCTGTCAGGCTATCTAATTCTTATTTCTTGCAAACATGCAAATTGTGAGCATATAGAAAGAGGAAGACACTGGTGATTACCAAAGACTTGATTGTGTATTTAACATCTAACTTTGTTCTATATCATGATTTCAGTTCAAACAATAGGAACTAACACATGAGAAAACTATAAATTGATCTGGGTTTAATATCTTTTACTGTTTAGATATGGGGTCTGATTCCAGTGAAATGCAAAAGCTACTGTATCATTGTAAATTGGAAGGTGTATCGAAATGCGATAGCACTAGAATTATGACCGATAAATAAACACATGCTGCGTGCTATCCAAAGTTGTAAGAATTGAAACAAGACATGCCTTGCAGTGGTTTTGGTTTCTGCAGTCATCAAGAAATCATATATGTGAAAGAAATAAAGAAGAGGGCAATATAATAAAGATAGCCAGAAAGATAACATGCCCAACTTGTCTTACAAATAGGCTCAAGGCATTGTGCTTTATGAACATTCTTGGAAGCAGGGAGATTCTGATTCGTCAAGTGATATGAAAGAAAACAAAGCATAAAAGTCAGCATTGATCCAATTTAGTTTAGCGACAATCTGGATGGCAATGAAACAAGAGGGCTTGCTTCAGATGTGACAAGACTCACATTTCTTTTACAACAAATAGAATCTAAGCTTACAAGCTAATTCCAATTAGGACTCTTGAGACTTGACTAGAAATATACCAGCACATAGGTACCTTTCTAGAAGATCAGATGGCCATATTCAGAATCTGACGAACCATATTCATTGCTTAATGGTTGTTCTAAACTTAAAGTAGTATGAATACAATCAAAATCTTGCAGTTAATAAAAATCTGAACTAAACTAAATGAGAAGCGTAGATTTGACTTTGCATCACTTGTAGTACCAGCTCATTTTAGTCAATATGTCTAGAAAAAAGAAGGCTGCAAATAGCCAAGCGGTGGTGTTGATGATTTAATTAGGCTCAGTTAGGGCCAAATTTTGATCTGAAAGAGCCTTCTGGTTTTCAGATACCTGAAACTGAAATGGACTTGAGGGGAATCAAATTGAAACTGAAGTGGACCAATTAGATTGCATATGATCCTGTTTCAGTTTCAGTAAAGCTTAGCTTCCACCAAAAAGGAGGCCTGTGTTGGATCTTGGTCAATGGTGATACGATTGTGTGGCACCACTGGGATGGCAGTTTAGTAGCATATGCATCCAACAAAACTTGATCTGCAACATATTTGATGCATCTTATTGAAATAGTTCTTTTCTATTAGCTGATGTCTTGTTGGGGATCAGAACATGGGTATCAGGTGGCTTGTTCCAATTTTAGTTGGTACTTGAAATGTTTCTGGGTGAGTTGATGTTCGAACAGTGTATAGGAAAGACATGTTTCATATGATATGTAGACAATCAGGATATGTGATTTTGATGTCTCAACATGAATTGCCATGTCACTCTTTGCTATTTTTTGGTAATTTCTTGAACAAGCACTTGCACTTCTTTAGTATCATTTAGAAGTCTTGCTGTGATGTTGACCAACTCTTTCTGTTTATGCACTTTGCTTTATCTTCACTTTCATTTGTTTATTATCTATTTGATGTTCTGTTTCCAGTTACTTGATGATGATACAATTATGCTTTTGATTTAGTTAAATACATTATAATTTTTGTTTCGTATGTAATTAAATTCTGATTGTAGAGACCACAACTGGTTAAAGGCAATATGCAGCTTTTTTCTGTGGAGCAGCAGCGCAGTCAGGCACTTGAGGCACATGCAGCATCCTTCGCATCATTTAAGGTTAGATTTTTTGGTGGTTCTTTATTTATGGGAACTAAATCTTGCAGGTGCTCCTTGAGTATTTTGTTTTCTAATTCCTGGTTCTAAGATCATATCGTTTGCAGGTGGTTGGGAATGAGAAACCATCCATTCTTATTTGTTTTGCCTCAAAGACAAGTAATGCTGGACAAATTAGTTCAAAGTTGCATATTATTGAACTAGGAGCCCAACCAGGTACCTTGTTTATTTGTTTTCACTTTGGTCATGTGCAGAAGTGTTCAGTGGGAGAACCAATTTTCACAGAGTAGGAGAAATAATTGCTGGCATTATATTTACTAGAAAGAGAAACTTGATTCTCCTTACATTTATGGAATGTCTGGAATAAGGTGGAAAATGAGTATTAACATGACAGCGGGGTTGAGACTTGAGATAATTAGACTATACTTTTATTTTCTGAATCTTATATTGGAAATTCTCCAACATTTAGAAGGATTATTTCTACTGAGAACAGTTATGAAAATAACTGAATGAAAAGAAGAATATTTTTAGTCCCAACTATTTGGATTGACAAAACACAAGCTGATGGAATACGAAAATTAGCACTATTTAAGGATATAATTATTTCTTGTCACATTTCTTCTTTTTAGTCTGTTTACATTCTGAGAGAAAAAAATCTATTATCAGGAAAACCAGGTTTCACAAAGAAACAAGCAGATCTGTTCTTCCCACCAGATTTTGCAGATGACTTTCCTGTGGCAATGCAGGTGACCTCTGAAGCTCTTTCAGTGAGATCTCAATAAACATTTGTTTGACACAAAAGTACAGATCTAAGTGGTTGTTCATTGTTGCAGATCTCCCAAAAGTACAGTTTGATATACGTCATCACAAAGCTTGGCCTGTTGTTTGTGTATGATCTGGACACAGCAACAGCAGTTTACAGAAATCGAATTAGTCCAGATCCTATATTTCTTACAACAGAGGCTTCAAATGTGGGTGGCTTTTATGCAGTCAATAGGAGGGGCCAGGTTCTTCTGGCTACTGTCAATGAAGCAACCATTGTGCCATTTGTTAGTGGCCAAGTATGTTACCACATCAGGATTCTTTAAAAAATTTGACAGTTAATAAAGATTTAAGATTAAACTTTGTTTCACCAATTTCACAGTTGAACAATCTTGAGCTTGCTGTTAACCTTGCCAAACGAGGGAACCTTCCTGGAGCAGAGAATTTGGTAAGTTATATTTTTTGTCAGTTCCTGGAATAAGTATTAGCTTTTGCTGGTCGTGCATTGCTTTTTATAGAAAATACATAGTTAAGTCTTGTTGAGACTAACTATTTCAAGTCTCATACAAACTTCTCTTTTCTGGAAAAGGAATATGTTCTTGATTTTGGATGCTTAGAAAATTTGGAAGTCTTAATAAGTAGTACTGATGTATATTCAGACAATTTTATTTGCAGCTATGCATGTATTCTTCGATATATATACTCATTTTGTCAGTATTTTTAATTATTTTTTTGGGTGGTAACATACCAGACAGGTTGGCCTATGACCCAGTATACTGCTACCATATGGGTCCAGTAGATTATCAAAACCCGTATTGAACTGAGACTTCAATCCTTGGTAACCATTTTATGGATTATTTTGGATCATTGATACATATTGTATCAACTACACAAATGCATTATGAGGCATATTACAAAATGTACATGGCTAAGGGATTGAACTACTAAACATGACTTGATTTATCTTTTTTGGCCTGGGGATAATTTGTGCATCTTTCCTGCCATCTAAGTGACAGTAGTGAATTATTTTTTGAAAACTGGTGTTAAAAGGCTTTGGGTATCTTGTTTTTGAAGGTTTCCTTGAAATCTATTAAACTTTTTTCATCACCAAGCTAAACTGAAAAATTGAACTACAGCGATGACAAACCTACTAATCATATGGAAACCCAAAGAATCTTATTTCATCTCTGACATTGCTTCCTTTTCAAGAAACTAAAACAGGGACAACTATGCTTCTACACTTAAATTTAAAACAAAAAGTAGCATAGTTTGAAACTTTGAACAATACTGGAATGTATAGCCTGGACTGTTAGGTTGGTATGAAATAAATAGAGAGCATTTTTAAACTGCATAGTGCCATTCAACAAATAGGTTATAAAAAAAAATGAATTATCAAGATAACTCATTTTTGTACATTTTGATAATGAAAATTTGAATTAATTTTGGTCCTTTGGAGATAAAGAGTAAGTCCTACCTCATCTTGTATAACGAGAATTTTAAAATTTAATATTCTTGTGTTTCTTGCTTGAAACAATTAAGCTCTTATCAGAATTCATGAAATTTTTATTTGATCTAGCTAACAATTTAATTTGATTTACTTTCTTTTCTGTATGTGTGTGCAAGCTTAACCAATAAAGTTAGATGACAACATTGAAGTGAGTCTTTTGGCCTTAAATATGTTAGTTTCAGCTATAGCTATCTGTAATTGGAGATGCCATTTCATGGCCTGAAAACACATGAATACTTCATTTCTATTATAGTTTTCAATATTTGGTTGGAAATTTCAGCTGAACACCTAGGCCAATGATCCATCCTTGCATTTGAATAAACTCATGGATGGAATGTGCCTCTTTGTGGTACTTCCTTAGTTTCTTATCTAAATTCATAAGCATTCCATAAAAGTTGAGTTGCAGTTTACCCCCTACTGGCTGGTGTTGCTGCCTGTATGTTAACTATTCATCCTGGCATAAGTATGAGATGAATATTTTGCCAATTTTGTGCTTCTATGGAACTTCCTTGTGAAACAAAGTTATAGTACATTACTAGCATATATATATAATAACTTATGCATCTTGAGTTCTTAGGTTTGTCATGGATCGGTACAGTGGCAATGTTTTCTTATGTTTTATACTGCTCTGATACCTGAAATAGTTAGAATGTGCATAACCTTCTAATTTTTATTCGCTGCATTATTTTTACCATGTTGAGAAGATTTCCTTGACAAGTATGTCTTCTGTATCTCCAGGTTGTGCAAAGATTCCAAGAACTATTTTCCCAGACAAAGTATAAGGAAGCTGCTGAGCTTGCTGCAGAATCTCCGCAAGGCATTCTTCGAACTCCAGAGACTGTTGCAAAGTTTCAGGTAGTGAATTTCATTAGTCCTATCTTTTTTCTGCTTCCGGCATACCTAGAGGTCGTATGCTGCTATATTGTTATAGAAATACATGGCTTACATTTGAAGCAAGTCTATACTTTGAATTTCTTCGGTCTCTTCTTTGCAAAATAAGTAATGTTTCCATTGTTCTTTGCATTTTTCATATGGGTATTATCTCCGTATCTTGCTCGGTACTTGCTATAATATCTCTATATGTTCTGCAGAGTGTTCCAGTTCAAGCTGGGCAAACACCACCACTGTTGCAGTATTTTGGAACATTATTAACAAAAGGAAAGCTTAATGCTTTTGAGTCTTTGGAGCTATCTCGCCTTGTTGTGAACCAGAACAAAAAGAATCTACTGGAAAATTGGTTGGCTGAAGACAAGCTTGAGTGCAGTGAAGAACTTGGGGATCTTGTGAAGGTAAGTTATGTAACTTTTCATAGAACTTAAGAGGCATCTTGGGAATAGTTAAAACTGATGATGTACTTTAATTACCAATATTATAATATACTCTCTAGTCATTACCATATCAGAGACTAGAACTGTCTTATGTTGAACATCTACCACTGTGATTGCTGTAGACCGTGGACAATGATCTTGCACTGAAAATCTATATAAAAGCAAGGGCTACTCCTAAAGTTGTTGCTGCTTTTGCGGAAAGAAGGGAGTTTGATAAGATTCTTATTTACTCAAATCAGGTACCATTTTTTTTCTTATAGTTGTCCTATGATGTATCCAATTCAACAATCATATATATATATATATTTTCTTGGGGCATCTTTATTTTTCTGGGGATGGAAACACACCCTTGTCTTTGTTTCACCTAAAGGAATCCCACCAATCCTGCACATTTTAACAAATATATTTACCTGTATAATGACTTTGCCCTGAAGCATGATTTTTACCTAAAAATTCTGGAGCCAGTTGTGATAAGCCTATTCTTGATTGCAGGTTGGCTACACGCCAGATTATCTCTTCCTTCTGCAGACCATTCTGAGGTCAGATCCTCAGGTAAGAGTTTGTTCTTTGTGATATTCGACCATGTACCCAAATTGCGCATGATGTTGCAACATAAGATAAAAATGTCGCTGAAATGTTTAATTCATCATTTTATTATAAAGTTGCTCTATGGATTTCACTGTGCTCGTCCTTTTATCACTATTTGGAAATCCATCTATTTCATTCTATATCTTTGATAATTGTCTGTCACAGGCAGCAGTTAATTTTGCTCTAATGATGTCACAAATGGAGGGAGGCTGCCCAGTGGATTACAATACAATTACTGATCTTTTTCTTCAGGTTCAGATACTTTCCTCTCTAAACATGGTGTTGAGCGGAGATGATAGGGGACACCCAAGTTTCTTAAATTTTTAGTTATCAGAAATGCTGTAGTAGGATCCTGATTGTCAAGTTTTGTTGATTGAAGTCACTCTGAAATCTCTTTTTTGTTGTACTTTTGGTAGAGAAATATGATTCGAGAGGCAACAAGGTTCCTGTTAGATGTCCTGAAGCCCAATCTTCCTGAGCATGCTTTTCTCCAAACCAAGGTATTGTATTTTCACAGTTAAATTAGTATTCTCTTCAATTGATGATCATTCTTCCTAACCTTTATATTCTATTGCAGGTTTTAGAGATCAATTTGGTGACATATCCAAATGTTGCAGATGCGATATTGGCTAATGGAATGTTCAGTCACTATGATCGCCCTAGGATTGCTCAGTTATGTGAAAAGGCTGGTTTATATGTGCGAGCTCTTCAGGTAGGATATGCTGCAGAGAATAATTTCAGGCAAGTTTTTGTGTTGCATATTATTAAACAATTGTACATTATTCTGCAGCATTACACAGAGTTGCCTGATATAAAACGTGTCATCGTGAACACTCAAGCCATTGAGCCACAGGTGTCCTTGGTTACATCATTTATCTGATAAGCTATATTGGTAATAAGCAACATATTAAGTAAAAATTTAGCTCAATACAGGCACTTGTCGAGTTCTTTGGGACACTTTCCAAGGAATGGGCACTGGAGTGTATGAAGGATCTTTTGCTTGTTAATTTGAGAGGCAACCTTCAGATAATTGTGCAGGTGTCTTGTTTTCTTTAATCTTATTGCATAACATAAGTTTGCTTATCCTAGGTAAATAACATCTTTGTCTTTTGTAGACTGCCAAAGAATATTCTGAGCAGTTAGGTGTGGATGCCTGCATAAAACTATTTGAGCAATTTAAGTCTTATGAAGGCCTTTACTTCTTTTTGGGATCTTATTTAAGCTCCAGGTACATGTCCAGACTAAAATGTTCAGGATGACTAATTTGCAAACTTGATACAGAAGCTAATCTTGTCTTCTTTTTACCATAATGATACAGTGAGGATTCTGATATACACTTCAAGTATATCGAGGCTGCAGCAAAAACTGGACAGTTAAAAGAAGTTGAACGTGTAACAAGGGAATCTAACTTCTATGATCCCGAAAAAACAAAGAATTTCCTGATGGAAGCCAAACTTCCAGATGCAAGACCCCTGATCAATGTTTGTGACCGTTTTGGTTTTGTTCCAGACTTGACTCACTATTTATATACGAACAACATGCTTCGATATATTGAAGGCTATGTACAAAAGGTAAGATTCTTTTTTTAATTGGATGCTAGTTTTATCTGCACATCTGCTGCAGTTATTAATTAACATCTTTTGCATTGAGCATCTGGGTTAAACTTGTCTGTTGCAACATGAGATAGACTAAATTATTTTTCTAGAGATTTTGATGTGGCTAACTTGGTTGTTTGTTTTGTTATATTTACAGGTAAATCCAGGAAATGCTCCGTTGGTTGTCGGGCAGTTGCTAGATGATGAATGTCCTGAAGATTTTATTAAAGGTCTGATTCTTTCCGTCCGTTCTCTCCTGCCAGTTGAACCTCTTGTGGCTGAGTGTGAGAAAAGGTATGGCACATTACACTTTATTATATTCTTGGAAACAATATTCTTGGTCTAATAAATTTCCACCTCTAATGTCTTACGTAAAACAGGAATCGTCTGCGGTTGCTCACACAATTTCTGGAACATCTTGTCAGCGAAGGGAGCCAGGATGTGCATGTCCATAATGCACTGGGAAAGATTATCATAGACAGCAATAATAATCCAGAGCATTTTCTAACTACTAATCCATACTATGATTCACGTGTTGTTGGTAAATATTGTGAAAAGCGGGACCCTACTCTTGCAGTTGTTGCATACAGACGAGGTCAATGTGATGATGAACTAATAAATGTCACTAACAAAAATTCACTGTTCAAATTGCAAGCCAGGTATGCCATTTTGTTTAATTAACCTTGTTAGGAGTTTTCTTTAATCAAATCATTTAGATGATTTGGTATCTTCTTTGGTGATAGATATGTTGTCGAGAGGATGGATGCCGATTTATGGGAGAAAGTCCTCCAACCAGAAAATGAATACAGAAGACAACTCATTGATCAAGTTGTTTCGACTGCTTTGCCTGAGAGCAAGAGCCCTGAGCAAGTCTCTGCTGCTGTTAAAGCTTTCATGACCGCTGATCTTCCACATGAACTTATTGAACTACTTGAGAAGATTGTGCTACAGAATTCTGCCTTCAGTGGGAATTTCAATCTGCAAAACCTGCTGATATTAACAGCTATTAAAGCAGATCCACCTAGGGTCATGGATTACATTAATAGATTAGACAATTTTGATGGCCCAGCAGTTGGTGAGGTAGCAGTTGAAGCACAATTATATGAAGAAGCCTTTGCCATCTTCAAGAAATTCAACTTAAATGTGCAGGCTGTCAATGTCCTTCTGGACAACATCCAAAGCATAGAGCGGGCTGTAGAATTTGCTTTCCGTGTTGAGGAAGATGCTGTATGGAGCCAGGTTGCAAAAGCTCAGTTACGGGAAGGGTTAGTAAGTGATGCAATTGAGTCATTCATTCGTGCAGATGATGAAACACAGTTCCATGATGTTATTCGGGCTGCTGAAGATGCTAATGTTTACCATGACTTGGTGAAGTACTTGTTGATGGTGAGGCAAAAGGTTAAAGAGCCGAAAGTGGATGGTGAACTGATATTTGCATATGCTAAGATTGATAGGCTAGGTGAAATTGAGGAGTTCATTCTAATGCCAAATGTTGCTAATCTTCAAAACGTCGGCGACCGCTTATTTGATGATGCTCTTTATGAAGCTGCTAAGATCATATTTGCTTTCATTTCTAACTGGGCAAAATTGGCTTGTACCCTCGTTAAACTAAAGCAGTTTCAGGGTGCCGTTGATGCAGCTCGTAAGGCAAATAGCTCAAAGACATGGAAGGAAGTTTGTTTTGCTTGTGTGGATGCTGAGGAGTTCCGCTTGGCACAAATATGTGGTCTGAATATAATTATCCAGGTAAGTCACTGAAAGTATGAAGTAACAATTTCTATATTTGTGTTTTTTTCCATGGTGATATAGAATGTTTTGCATCCTAGGTCAAACTGGGAAATGTTATATGATGTTTTTTGTTTCTCTTTTTAGGTGGATGACCTGGAAGAGGTCAGTGACTATTATCAGAACAGAGGCTGCTTTAATGAGTTAATTTCTCTCATGGAAAGTGGCCTTGGTTTAGAACGTGCGCATATGGGCATCTTTACAGAGCTGGGAGTCTTATATGCTAGATATAGGCCAGAGAAACTTATGGAGCACATTAAACTTTTCTCAACTCGATTGAACATTCCCAAGCTTATCCGTGTTTGTGATGAGCAACATCACTGGAAAGAGCTTACATATTTGTATATTCAGTATGATGAATTTGATAATGCAGCAACAACTATAATGAACCATTCTCCAGATGCCTGGGATCATATGCAGTTCAAAGATGTTATTGTTAAAGTTGCAAATGTTGAGCTATATTACAAGGCTGTGCATTTCTACCTGCAAGAACATCCCGACCTCATTAATGATGTTCTCCATGTGCTTGCACTTCGTGTGGACCACACACGTGTCGTGGATATTATGCGAAAGGTGCAAATTTGTCCTTATTATACTTTTTATGGAATTTATTTGTCTTAGGTGAAAAGCCAAATGAGGTTTTGTATGTTGCTGGGTGTGTAATTGTGCTCCTAATATAGTTTGGCATATTTTAAATATCTAACACTTTCATGCTTCAGGCTGGTTACTTGCATATAGTGAAGCCATATATGGTTGCAGTTCAAAGTAACAATGTAGCTGCTGTTAATGAAGCACTGAATGAAATCTATGTTGAGGAGGAAGACTATGATAGATTACGTGAATCAGTTGACTTGCATGATAACTTTGATCAGATAGGACTTGCACAGAGGGTAAAGTTGCTATTGCGTGCTATCTTTATTAAATGATTATGAAAATTCTTGTTATGAGTGTTTTGTTTTACTAGATTGAAAAGCATGAGCTTCTTGAGATGAGGAGGATTGCAGCATACATTTACAAGAAAGCTGGGAGATGGAAGCAGTCAATTGCATTGTCCAAGAAGGACAACCTTTACAAGGATGCCATGGAGACATGTTCACAATCTGGTGACCGTGAACTTTCTGAAGAATTGCTTGTTTATTTTATTGAACAGGTAAGCGCTTAATCTGTTACGCTAATTAGCAATCAATTTCTTCATATAGTATTCTATGCTATATCCAAATTACATCTTTGTTGAGGTAGAAAGTTGCTAAATTATATGTTTATGTTTGAAAAAATGGCCATGAACTAGTAGTGATATCTTCTTTTTTATTTTTGTTCGTCTTTTAAATTATTGTGGAGATGAAGCTTGGTCTCCATTAATTTTCATATAGATCCATCTTTGGTACTTCTAGATATTGTGCACTATTGTCAAGGAGTGCATTTTGAAGTGATGTATCAAATCAATATGTTGTATATATGTATGTAACATTGGACAAAATTGAAATTTGACATTCAAGACATTTTTCTATATATGCCAAAATGGGTGCTATAGTATCACTAAGCTGATGTGACCTAGAGATTACATAAATCAGAGTTTGATAAAACTTCTATTTAATTTCTGATTACCATTTGCTAAGTGGCATCAATAGTTTTCCATTGATAAACACATAAACAACACTGATTGGTATTTTACCAATTAAGTGCATTTGTATCTATGAATAAAAGACTATTATTTAACTTGGATAAAAAGGCATATTTGTGGAACAAAACTCAAAAAGATCCATGTTTTTGTTGCTTCTAGCATACTTCTGCATATGTTACTAGTCAACCTATTCATCTTGATTTTCCTGAAGACATGTAATGAACTCTGGGAAATGTGTTGCAGGGAAAGAAGGAATGCTTTGCCTCGTGTCTCTTCATTTGTTATGACTTGATCCGTCCTGATGTTGCCCTTGAACTGGCCTGGATGAACAACATGATTGATTTTGCCTTTCCATACCTTTTACAGGTGATTTGTCATCATCTTGTCATTTTAATGTATAGAAGTAGCTGATGTGTAGAACTGTGGTACCTTTAAGAATATACTTCTCTAAACTAATATGTTTCATCATGACAAATATTGGATAAATGCAGTTTATTCGCGAGTACACTAGTAAAGTTGATGATCTTGTGAAGGATAAGATTGAGGCACAAAATGAAGTTAAATCTAAAGAAAAGGAAGAGAAGGATTTGGTTGCACAGCAGGTACACAATGTTCCTTTGGAGTTCTTCCTGGTTCATGGTGTGTGAATCTTGTGTTGCATAATAATGGAAACATTGGACTCTTTTTCGTTTTTCTATTTTTTTGCAGAATATGTATGCACAGTTGCTGCCTCTTGCTCTACCAGCACCACCTATGCCCGGTATGGGAGCACCGAGCATGGGTGGATCTTATCCAGTTCCACCACCAATGCCCGGTATGGGAATGCCTCCAATGCCACCATTTGGCATGCCTCCTATGGGGAGCTACTGAGAAGTTTCGGGATCGGCATAGCTTGTAAGGTGGAAATGTGGGTTGTTTTGATGTATTCTGGTGGTGCAGTTGATCAAGTCTCGTGGTGCAGTTGATCAAGGCTGTTGGTCTTGTTTTATACCTCTTTGATATTTGTTTCTGGTAGCTTTGAGTTTGGTTGCTAGAGGCCGAACTGAGGATTTTGTATCTCTATAAACTTTTAAGATCGAAGACTAATGTCTAGACTTGAGACATGAAAGATCAGCGCCACATGTATAGGTTCTCTTGATGCTTAGAAAACCATTGTTGTTTTCATTTTTTTGTATTAATCAGATTTATTGGATGACCTGATGCTATATATCTGTATGCCGCATTGCTTGTTAATTACTTTGCGTTTAAAACTCTGTTGTTTTATTGTCTGAAAAATAAAGAATGATGCATTGCGGGTTAATGACAAACAAAGGCCAAAAAAAAGGGAACTTATGAAATTGCCGGATTGTAAATAACGTGCAATAGATGAATCCAAAACCGTCTTTTCAGATTTAAGACTGACTGAGAATTTATTTATCTGTGAGAAATAAGTTGTTTTCATGCTTTCTAAAGGTGGTCCATCATGGTGGATACGATAGTTGATAGGGAAAGTAATAACGTTAGTGTGACATTGCCAATTCACGATTGCCACATGGGCAATGACATGGTTGCAAAAATATATGCTCTTTTCCATTGATAGATCGACCCATGCTAAACTCGATCTCCACGAAGGTCGCATAAGCCTATCGAAGGACACATTAATCTATGATTCCAAGACTCATCTTTTCTTTGTCGCTTTCTTGGGTCATCTAACGTTAGTAACTTACATCCTGTCAAATCATAGTTTCAGGAAGGCCCGCATGCTCAGTAGTAAAAGACATTAATTCCAAATGGTGTGGCTTAGTTTCCCTTCCCTTTCTTTTCATACGCTTAGCGTAGGGCGCCATTCTTGCTTGTCCCAAATAGGCCTCGACCCTAACAAAAGGCAGCCCTACTATCGTCCTTTCCTAACGCGTCCCACAGAGAGGTATGCTCGCCAGCCATTGATATTAATGAATTCCGTGATGGTGCAAGGGGCACTCCAACCCGTCACTAGCCTCACGCCATCGGTGACTCAATTATAAAAGCCACCCTCCAACGCTCAAAGGAGGTAGAGGGACTATTTTTCACTTCTCTACTAATTTAATCATCGGAGGGGTCAAGTCCAGAACATCTCCCTGGACATTGATCGCTTGTGTAGGCATGAGACTAAAGTGCACCTTGGGACGACACGAGATCCGCCTCGACGAACAAGCAGCGCCTTGGGATCATGCCAACCGGGTCTGCCCCCCACTCATATCGCCTTCACGTGACCCCCCACGAGGTCCTTGGACGAGCTTGCGCCTTCAAGATCGAACCTATCTATGTCGATTTCTTGGTCAATGACATCATGGTAATAAATTTTAGTACTAGAAAGAGGGCTTGAATGTCGCAAAAACGTCCACTTACAAACCCCCTCAATGAGCGCTCCAATGAGGAGGCACCGCCGCTTGTGTGCACAATGCCTTCGGGCAAGGAGGACAACTACCTTCCCTTCCATAAGTGGATATCTCTACCTTAGCATAGACTATAGGACGCTATTGATGTCTATTCAACAACCCAGTCTCTTCCCTCCAGGGTCGAGCGCCAATCACCTACTCATCTTGGCTGACGCCTTCCTGAATCTCACTCATCAAGTATAGATGCTCCCCGGGATGATGCAGGCTGTCTCCATCCTCTTGCCCCAATTGGCTCAACAAGCGGCCCCGATGTTGTGACCAACAATCTAACCCTTGCTCGCTCCAGCACCCTTGGGGTTGTCCTTGGTGGATCCCCTATCGACTCCCCCAAAATTTCCTCGACAAACTAAAGCACCTCCTGGAGTGCCAATGTCCCCGACGATAGAGTTCAGTGCCCCACCATGCTGCAGGATAGCTATACCCGAGATGAAAACCCAATTCGTTGAGGATTCACTTAGAGCTTAGCTACGGAGGATGAACCAACAACTGGATAAGGTGCATCAAGAGTTCCAACACTCAAAGGGGGAGGCTGATGACCTCAGTTCAGGTGCCTCCCTGTTCATCCAAGATATTCAAGAGCAACCCCTCTCAACTAACTTCTGTCTCCGAACGTTGGAAGACTTTGATAAGAGATCTGACCCAATGGAGCACACTATAGCCTTTAGGGCCCAGATGTCACTATATGACATATCGAACACCCTAATGTGTCGAGGGTTTCCAATGACGCTAAGGGGGTCAGCCCGAGAGTGGTATAGCCACCTATAGCTATTCTCAATCTCCTCCTTCTCTTAGCTAATGAAAGAATTTGAGCTTCACATTTTTGCTAATGTGCACTCGAAGCCCTCTATGGCCATGCTACTCTGGCTAAGGTAAAGGGATGATGAGCCTCTCTTATGCTTTGTCACTCAATTTGCCAACGAGATCCAAGGGGTCTAAGACGCCCACCCCTTATTGGTGATCCAAGCTTTCATGATGGACTTATAGCCCTCCCACTTCTTATGGTCACTGGTGGAGAGAACACTTGTAATCATACCCGAGATGCTCTAGAGGGCCAATTAGTATGTGGTTGTTGAAGCCATGATTTCGGGTCGACGCGAGGAGCCCCACAAGAGACTATGCTAGGAGTTGTCTTGAACCTTAACCTCGGGCTCACCCCGAAGAAGACATCCTCGGCCTGAGGTACCATGATCGAGGCCAAAGTCAATCCCCCTCAATATGACAAGGATAGAGATCTTCCTCCAAAGAAAGGAGAAAGGGTTCCTAAATGCTAGTTACAGATGCCCTACAAGTTAATCACATGAGTGTTGGCATGTGTGATATACTACACAATCTCTTTTGGTTATTATTATTATTATAATATTTTCTCACTTTATATTATGTAATGAATATATATTGTGATATCCTTGGATCTATGCAATAAGAATTGGATCATGATAAGATCATAATAATAAGACTAATTCGTCTTTAAACACATATCCTAAATATTCCTGGTTATAGGTTACTCAAAAGGGACATTGAGATAACCGGATAGACCGGTGTGATATATGTTAGGATCGAGAGCACTAAGAGGGGGGGGGGGGGGGGGTGAATTAGTGCAGCGGATAACTTTGTACGATTAAAATCGAAAGCTGCGTTTGAACGATAAAGACAGCTCTATATGAAAGTTGATACTAAGCAAGATTACAGTCAATCTATGCAGGCAGTTTGCAGCTATGAAGAAAACCAGAATATCGGCGCAAACTGAAATCCGACGTTCGTACGAAGAAACATGTTTATGTCTAAGTGCCGATTCGTAAATCACTTGTTTAGATCAAAAGCAGTTTAAGCAGAAGTATAAAGACAGTGTGCTGCTATTGTACAGCTCAAAAAGTAATATGCAAAAAGCAGATTTACGTCTAAACGCAGATTTACGTCTGAACTTTGAAACTTGTTTGTAAACTCGCAGAAGGCAGTATGCAGTTGAAATCAAGACGTAAACGTAAACTGAAATCTGATGATTGTACGAGGAAAGCCGATTTACGTCTAAATGCAGTTTTACGTCTAAATGCATATTTTCGTCTAAACCTTGAAACTCGTTCGTAAAATTGCAGAAGACAGTTTGCAGTTATAAATAGAATCAAAACGTAAATGTAAACTGCAAAGAAACTCGTTCGTAAAAGCGCAGAAGACAGTTTGCAGTTACAAGTGGAATCAAGACATAAACGTAAACTGTAAAGAAACTCGTTCGTAAAAGCGCAGAAGAGCAGTAGCTATGTAGGAGGTTTGTAGTAATGATAAAGTGCTCAAAATAAAAGCAAACCAGAGATTTAGAGTGGTTCGGTCAGTCTTGACCTACTCCACTTTTGGCTTCCTCCACCGACGAGGTCACCGACGTCAACTAGGGGCCTTCCTTCAATAGGCGAAGGCCAACTGCCCTTTTACAGTTTCACTCCTTTTGACGGGATCAGGAGACAACTCTTACAGAACCTTTCTCTCCTCTCTTTACAACTCAAGACTTGAAGAACAGAAAGAGGAGAACTTTTGGACTTTACACAAATTTGAGTTCTTAGAATCACAGAAAAGATCAAGAATTCGGTGTAGGTCTGTATCTTTTCAGTGATGAATGGGTGGGGTATTTATAGGCCCCAACCCAGTTCAAATTTGGAGCTCAAAACGATCAAATCCCGGAATTCCAGGATCAGGCGGTTGCACCTCCTGACTGGAGAGGTTGCACCGCTTGGCAGAGCTCGAAGACGGAGCCTCTGGGCGGTGCTACCTCTGTCAGGGGCGGTTGCACCTCTCTGCCAGAGCTCGAAGACCGAGCTCAGGCGGTTGCACCGCCTGACTGGAGAGGTTGCACCGCTTGGCAAAGCTCGAAACTTGAGCTCTGGCGGTGCTACCTCCTGACATAGGAGGTTGCACCGCCCAGTCTCGCTCGGAGACTGAGCCCTGGGTGGTTGCACCGCTCAGTCTCGCTGGGAGACATAGCCTGGGCGGTGCTACCTCCCTGCCTGGGCGGTTGCACCTCCCACAGCAACCTGGGTCCGAATGGGTTGAACCATTCGACCCAATTTGAGTTCTTCAGGGGCCCAATTGCCGCAGGATTAAGCTAATGGGATCACCTCCCATTTCTAACTTAATCAAAGTGCTAACTACGATTATTTCCTAAGACATATTCTGCAGCTTGCTTCGGTGCGTCACTCGCTTCTTCCGGCGAGTTTCCGGCGAACTTCCGTCGATCATCCGATGAACCCTCGGTGATGCTCCTACGGACTTCCGGCAAACTCCTGGACTGCGACGATCCACTTGGCAAGTTCCGACGAGCTCCTTTGGTAAGCTTCTGGACTTCTCGGATTTGTTCCCGTAGAACCTCCGACGAGTGTCCGAACTTCCGTCGAGCTCTCGAACTCCCAACGTGATTATTGTCATGACTCCGGCGCAACTCCTACTGCATGTCTTACTTTCATCGTAGTTAATCCTGCACACTTATCTCAACACATACATTAGACAACAAATGACAATTGACTTCATCATCAAAATCCGAGATTCAACAATCTCCCCCTTTTTGATGATGACAATCAATTGATAATGGAGTTAACCTTAACTTCCCCTGTCTATATGCCATACTTCTTGAATTTAAAAACTTTATAAATTCAAGAGACATATTCCCATCATGATTCCTATCATAATGTATCTCTTTGAAGATGATGTCAAGGATTGACATACATTTTCAAATATAACAAGTTTGAATGATGGTTATTGTAACAATTCATCATATTGTAAGATATCGACATGTAAAGCTGTGAAGCAAGATTTTGATATCATTACATGATGTACACATTTCGAATATTTTAGCAAGTGTAGCATTGCATCACATGGTAAGATATTAGTTCGTAAGATGCAAATTTTTGTTTGATATCTTGATACAGGGCATATGGCAATCATATATTTCTTGGTGATGCAAGTATGACCTAATCATATCATTAGTGATAGCAACCATATCAACATCAGTAATAGCAACCATATCAATTCATATTTTTCTCCCCCTTTGTCATCAACAAAAAGCATGGTAGCAATATCAAAAAGCATGGTAGATGTGATCAAGCACATAAAGGAAGGCATGACACATATAATGCTTTGAATATCTCTTCTTCTTGTTATGTTATAGTTCGTTGCTTGAAGGAGGAAACTCATTTTTCAAAAAGTTTTAGCATTCAAACCGAAAATAAGATGAACTTCTTACATGCATTCGGATATGAGTAAGCTACTGATTTTCAAAAACATTTGTCACATAATTTCCAACATGTTATTTGATCAAGTGATACCAAGTCATGTAATCAATAACGTCCGAAAAATAATTTTAGCTAGTTTAAGTATTCGGACACATCAACATTCCTAATTCTCTTCTTATGAAATCAAATTGTTCTTCACTTAGAGGTTTTGTAAAGATATCAGCTAGTTGATGTTTCGTATCAATGAATTCTATGATTACATCATGATTCATAACATGATCTCGTATAAAGTGATGTCTGATATCAATATGTTTTGTTCTTGAGTGTTGTATAGGGTTTTTTGTTAGGCATATTGCACTTGTGTTATCACATTTAATGGGAATATTTTTAAGATGAACTTTATAATCTTCTAAGGTATTTTTCATCCAAACAACTTGTGCACAGCATGCACTTGCTGCAATATATTCAGCTTCGGTTGTTGATAGTGCAACCGAGTTTTGTTTCTTAGATGACCAGGAAACAAGGGCATGTCCTAAGAATTGACATGTTCCTGATGTGCTTTTTCTATCTAATCTACAGCCAGCGAAGTCTGCATCAACATAAGCAATTAACTCAAGCTTCTCTGATTTTGGGTACCATAATCCTAGATTTGTGGTACCATTAAGATATCTGAGTATTCTTTTAACTGCTTTGAGATGAGATATCTTAGGGTTTGATTGAAATCTAGCACAAAGTCCTACACTGAACATTATGTCTGGTCTAGTTGCAGTGAGGTAAAGTAAACTTCCTATCATACCCCTATAGGTTTTTTGATCGAAGCTTTCTCCACTTTCATCAATTTCTAACTTAGTGGAGGTGCTCATAGGAGTGTTAATAGCTTTTGAGTTATTCATATTAAACTTCTTTAGTAAACTCATAGCATATTTAGTTTGACTAATAAAGATTTCATTGCTTAGTTGTTTGATTTGTAGACCTAAAAAGAATGTTAACTCTCTCATTAGACTCATTTCGAATTCAAGACTCATAGTTTTAGCAAAGGATTCACAAAGAGATTCATTCGTAGAACCAAAGATAATATCATCAACATAAATTTGAACAATGAGAAAATTATTTTCAAAGTTCTTGATGAATAATGTAGTATCAACCTTGCCTTTTATGAAATTATTTTCAATAAGAAAAGAACTAAGTCTCTCATACCAAGCCCTTGGAGCTTGTTTTAAACCATAGAGAGCTTTAGTTAATCTAAACACATGATTAGGGAGACTATTATTTTCAAATCCAGGAGGTTGTTCAACATAGACTTCTTCGGAGATAAAGCCATTAAGAAAAGCGCTTTTAACATCCATTTGAAATAATTTAAAATTATTACTACTAGCGTAGGCAAGGAGCATTCTTATGGCTTCTAATCGAGCCACAGGAGCGAAGGTTTCTTCATAATCGATACTTTCTTCTTGGTTGAAACCTTTGGCCACTAATCTAGCCTTATTTCTAACCACGATACCATTTTCATCTTACTTGTTTCTAAAGACCCATTTAGTACCAATAACTAAATGGTCATTTGGCCTAGGAACAAGCGTCCACACCTCATTTCTCTCAAATTGATTCAATTCATCTTGCATTGCGATAATCCATGAATCATCTTTCATGGCTTCATCAACACATTTGGGTTCAATTTGGGAGAGAAAGGCGGCGTTGGCACAAAAATTTTTAAAGGAAGATCGTGTTTGAACCCCTTTTGATGTGTCTCCTAAGATTAGCTCCTTAGGATGAGCATCTACATACTTCCAATCCTTGAGTAAGGAAATCTGGGAAGTGGATGCATCCAAGTTGCTAGTTGGAGACGGGGTTTCATTTAAATTCAAAGAATCAAAATTAACATCATCGTCAAGATCATTTTTCCTAATTTCGGAAATCTCATTGAAAACAACATAGATGGATTCTTCAATAATTAAAGTTCTTTTATTGAAAATACGAAAAGCTTTAGAAACCGAAGAGTAACCAAGAAAGATTCCTTCATCAGATTTAGCATCGAATTTTCCTAAGTTATCCTTTTCATTTAAGATAAAACATTTACACCCAAAGACTTTAAAATATGAGACATTGGGTTTTTTGTTATTCCATAACTCATAAGGAGTTTTGGTGAGTAAGGGTCTTACTAGAACTCTATTCAAAATATAGCATGCAGTGTTTACGGCTTCGGCCCAAAAATATTTGGGTAGGCTATGTTCATTCAACATGGTTCTTGTCATTTCTTGTAGATTTCAATTTTTTCTTTCTACTACCCCATTTTGTTGAGGATTTCTTGGAGTAGAGAAGTTATGGTTGTATCCATTGAGTTCACAGAATTCTTGGAAGTCATGGTTTTGAAATTCTCCACCATGATCACTTCTAATTGACGAAATCATAGAACCCTTCTGATTTTGAACAAGTTTACAAAACTTGGTAAAATATTTAAAGCATTCATTTTTTTGTTTTAAGAAGTAGGTCAATGTATATCTGCTATAGTCATCAACAATGACAAAGGCGTACTTCCTACCTCTAAGACTCGATGTAGAGATTGGTCCGAATAAGTCCATATGGATCAATTGTAAGGGCCTAGAGGTGCTTATTTGATTCTTAGCTTTGAAACTACCCTTAATTTGTTTACCTAATTGGCAAGCATCATATACATTATCTTTGATGAACTTGATATGAGGAATTCCTCTTACAAGTTCTCTAAATGATATTTGAGTGATTAGTTTCATGCTAGCATGACCTAATCTTCTATGCTATAGCCAAGCATCCTCATTCATAACCGCAAAACACATTTCATCACATAAATCATTGATGTCAATAGTGTATACATTATTTTGTTTTAATGCAATCATAGACATGTTCTTATGTGGTTTTTCAATGATGCAAACATTAGATTCAAATTTGACAGTGTATCCTTTATCACATAATTGACTAATGCTCAAGAGGTTATGTTTTAAACCATCAACTAACAAAACATCTTCAATAAAGAAGTTGGATTTGTTACCTATGGTTCCTTTGCCAATGATTTTACCCTTGTTGTTGTCTCCGAAGGTGACATAGCCTTCGTCTATACTAGTGAGCTTAGAGAATTGAGATGGATCTCCGGTCATATGCCTTGAGCATCCACTATCAAGGTACCATCTCTTGCTCCTAGCTTGCGATGGTGTGGGTTTCTACAAGAAAGGATGATTTTTAGGTACCCATTTGCTTTTGGGTGCCTCAAAGATAGATCTACATTGTTTATCATGTTGCATAGAGTTTATCATGGTTCCTTTAGGAACCCAAATCAATTTGTTTGGACTAATTTTCTTGAATGGACAATAATGCGTCTTATGTCCAATTTTGTAACAAAAGTTACATTTTGCTTGGTGTTGAACATGTAAGATGGGGCCTTTTATAAAGGTGGTTGGATTTAGGTGAGGACTTCTCACAAATCCAATTCCACTTCTTTTTGGAACGTGACCCTTGTTTGCAAGGATCATGTTCAATGACTTGCTACCAACCTCGAATTTCTTCAAGGTGTCCTTAAGTAGCAGGTTTTCTCTTTGGAGAGTTTCTAGATCATGACATTTGATACATGAATTTAAACTATCATGATATTCAATTTTTAACTTATCAAAATCACAAGTAAGACTTTCATGCTCCTTTTTCAGCAATTTGTATTTTCTATTGATAATTTTGCATTCATCAAATAAGTCATGGAAGGCATTTAATAATTCATCGAAAGATAAATCAGCATCTAATAAATTCGTTACCTCCTCTCCGATGGCCATTAAGGCGTAATGAGCAACTTGCTCGGTGTTGGACTCCTCTTCTTCAAACGCGCTCGAATCATCCCATGTTGCTTTGAGCGCCTTCTTTTTTGTTGTTCTCTTTTTGGCTTGGGGACAATCACTCTTGTAGTGTCCCGGCTTTTTGCACTCATAGCAAATAACTTGGTCTTTCTTGGGTTCAAGTTTACTTTTAGTGTCATTCTTAAACTTGTTTCTTTTAATGAATTTTTTAAATTTTCTTGTTAGAAGTGCCAAGTCATCATCACAGTCCTCATCACTTGAGTTTTCTTTCAAGTGATCTTCCAAAGTTCTAAGTGCCATATCCTTCCTATTCTTTGGAAGGATGTCTTCTTGCTCTTCATGAGCTTTGCAAGTTATCTCGTAGGTCATTAATGACCCAATTAGTTCTTCAAGAGGGAAGTTGTTTAGATCTTTTGCCTCTTGAATAGCAGTGACTTTAGGATCCCAACTCTTAGGAAGGGATCTTAGAATCTTATTTACGAGCTCAAAATCCGAAATCCGAAAAAGTTCAAAAGAGTGTAACAAAAGATTGATTTTTGACTCTTTTACTCTACTTGTGCCTTCATGAGTCACTTCGAGTGTGTGCCAAATATCAAATGCAGTTTCACAAATCGAAACACGATTAAACTCGTTTTTATCAAGTGCGCAAAATAAGGCATTCATAGCCTTTGCATTAAGAGCAAAAGCCTTCTTCTCCGAATCGTTCCAATCGATCATTGGAAGAGAAGACTTTGAAAAACCATTCTCGACAAGATTCCAGAGTTCAACGTCCATAGAAATAAGAAAGATCCTCATTCGGGTCTTCCAATAGGTGTAGTCCGTCCCATTAAACATGGGTGGTCGTGTAATGGAATGACCCTCTTGGTTTCCGGCGTAAGTCATCTCTCTTGGGTTTTAATCCGTTTGAGAGTTAACCGGGCTCTGATACCAATTGTTAGGATCAAGAGCACTAAGAGGGGGGGGGTGAATTAGTGCAGCGGATAACTTTGTACGATTAAAATCGAAAGCTGCGTTTGAACGATAAAGACAGCTCTATATGAAAGTTGATACTAAGCAAGATTGCAGTCAATCTATGTAGGTAGTTTGCAGCTATGAAGAAAACCAGAATATCGGCGCAAACTGAAATCCGACGTTCGTACGAAGAAACAGGTTTACGTCTAAGTGCCGATTCGTAAATCACTTGTTTAGATCAAAAGCAGTTTAAACATAAGTATAAAGACAGTGTGCTGCTATTGTATAGCTCAAAAAGTAATCTGCAAAAAGCAGATTTACGTCTGAACTTTGAAACTCGTTTGTAAACTCGCAGAAGGCAGTATGCAGTTGAAATCAAGACGTAAACGTAAATTGAAATATGATGATTGTACGAGGAAAGTCGATTTACGTCTAAATGCAGTTTTACGTCTAAATGCAGATTTTCGTCTAAACCTTGAAACTCGTTCGTAAAATTGCAGAAGACAGTTTGCAGTTATAAATAAAATCAAAACGTAAATGTAAACTGCAAAGAAACTCGTTCGTAAAAGCGCAGAAGACAGTTTGCAGTTACAAGTGGAATCGAGACATAAACGTAAACTGTAAAGAAACTCGTTCGTAAAAGCGCAGAAGAGCAGTAGCTATGTAGGAGGTTTGCAGTAATGATAAAGTGCTCAAAATAAAAGCAAACCAGAGATTTAGAGTGGTTCGGTCAGTCTTGACCTACTCCACTTTTGGCTTCCTCCACCGACGAGGTCACCGACGTCAACTAGGGGCCTTCCTTCAATAGGCGAAAGCCAACTACCCTTTTACAGTTTCACTCCTTTTGACGGGATCAAGAGACAACCCTTACAGAACCTTTCTCTCCTCTCTTTACAACTCAAGACTTGAAGAACAGAAAGAGGAGAACTTTTGGACTTTACACAAATTTGAGCTCTTAGAATCACAGAAAAGATCAAGAATTCAGTGTAGGTCTGTATCTTTTTAGTGCTGAATGGGTGGGGTATTTATAGGCCCCAACCCAGTTCAAATTTGGAGCTCAAAACGATCAAATCCTGAAATTCCGGGATCAGGCGGTTGCACCTCCTGACTGGAGAGGTTGCATCGCCTGGCAGAGCTCGAAGACTGAGCCTCTGGGCGGTGCTACCTCTGTCAGGGGCGGTTGCACCTCTCTGCCAGAGCTCGAAGACCGAGCTCAGGCGGTTGCACCGCCTGACTGGAGAGGTTGCACCTCTTGGCAGAGCTCGAAACTTGAGCTCTGGCGGTGCTACCTCCTGACAGAGGAGGTTGCACCGCCCAGTCTCACTCGGAGACTGAGCCCTCGGCGGTTGCACCGCCCAGTCTCGCTGGGAGACATAGCCTGGGCGGTGCTACCTCCCTGCCTGGGCGGTTGCACCTCCCACAGCAACCTGGGTCCGAATGGGTTGAACCATTCGACCCAATTTGAGTTCTTCAGGGGCCCAATTGCCCCAGGATTAAGCTAATGGGATCACCTCCCATTTCTAACTTAATCAAAGTGCTAACTACGATTATTTCCTAAGACATATTCTGCAGCTTGCTTCGGTGCGTCACTCGCTTCTTCCGGCGAGTTTCCGGCGAACTTCCGTCGATCATCCGATGAACCCTCGGTGATTCTCCTGCGGACTTTCGGCAAACTCCTGGACTGCGACGATCCACTTGGCAAGTTCCGACGAGCTCCTTTGGCAAGCTTCTGGACTTCTCGGATTTGTTCCCGCAGAACCTCCGACGATTGTCCGAACTTCTGTCGAGCTCTCGAACTCCCAACGTGATCATTGTCATGACTCCAACGCAACTCCTGCTGCATGTCTTACTTTCATCGTAGTTAATCCTGCACACTTATCTCAACACATACATTATACAACAAATGACAATTGACTTCATCATCAAAATCCGAGATTCAACAATATATACCTGTACATATAATAGAGTCAGCTGATCTAATTGGAGAATGAGTTCACTAAATGATCCGCTTATGGAATGTTGGATGGTTAATAATACTTTATTGTCAAACATCGATTCTACAATCCTTGTTATATATTTGGTCCTTAGACTTGAGACACCAAAGGATACCTTATTTGAGTACTTCATTTTTTGATTCTTGACTTATAGGTCTAGAAGTTCTATATCTAGTACAGATGGTCATTGGGAATGGTAGCCAACTTTACGAAGGTAATTGAGTGTCAATAGAGGATTATCCACTCTTAGTATCATGAGAGGAATATCCTGTGTGTTCTCACTCAAGCAAATCCCTAACCAGGGTTTATCAAATCATGATGAATCCGATAAGCGTGAGATACGAATTAAAAGATGAGTTCTCGGGGAGAATCCAATTATAGTGAGACTCGAATGGATTTTATATAGGCTTAACAACACCAAACCCAATATACAGTCTTTTGGATATTAGATGGATAAGGGATTGTAGATACACAATAACAACACCATGCCCTCTATACCGTTTGGGGACTATGACATAGTGGCCTAGTATGTTATTTATTTTATAATATATTATATACAGATATATAGTCTGCATGTTATTTATTTTATGCTACATCTTTACTTTTTAGAAATATGAAGCTTACAAATCATTTACGTGGCATACTAGATGTCAACCATCTCACTGGTCCAAATTATATGAATTGGTTCCGCAACTTAAGAACTTATTCTCACGGTGGAGAAAATCACGTGTCCTTGACACAATTGTGATTGTGCCTACGAAAGGGGTAAGTGAGGATGAGATTGCTCGCTACATGAAGTTTATAGATGATTCCACTCTTGCTTAGTATTATATGTTGGGCTCTATGATAGAGATAGCATGAAAAGATAGATGCCGGATCTATCTCTTTCATTTTCATAAATTTTTTGAGGAATAAGGAAGGACTCAATGATATGAGATATCCAAGAGTCTCTTTCGCGTAAGGATAACTGAGGGGACATCGATTCAGAATCATGTCCTTAAGATGATTAAGTGGATAGAGAAGCTCACGGGTTTATGAATGATCCTATAGGATAACCTATGCATAGATCTTATACTTTAGTCCTTTCTAAATTTCTTTTCACAGTTCATAATGAATTTTAACATGAATAAGCTTGAGTGACTCTACTTGAGCTTCTCAATATATTGAGGGAGGCTGAGAGCACCATCAAGAAAGAGAAGTAGTTCTCTATGTTGGTGAGATCATAAAGAAAAGGAAGGTAGATAAGTGCTTGAAGAAAGGCAAGAGTAAGGATAGGTTGGAAAAGGCAACAGTTGCCTAAAAGGAACCAACAAAGGACAAAGGATAGTGCTTTCACTGTAGTAAATATAAACATTGGAAGAGGAACTACAAGGAGTACCTTATAGAAAAGGTGAAGTAGAAGCTTATAGAAGCTCCATATATATTCAAGATTGATCTCCATTTGTTAGAAAGTTATTATAATGTATGGGTATTAGATAATGGTAGTGCATCTTATATTTGCAATTCATTGCAGATTCTAGTAAGGGCTAGGAGATTGGTAAGAGGCGAGGTGAATCTTAGAATGAGGAATGGCACAAAGGTTGCTACTGTTGTCGTTGGTGAGGTCACCCTACAGTTACCTAGTGGAGCTTTTTTTACATTATATATATGTTATTTCATTCCTTCGATCATCAAAAATATTATTTTTATTTTTTATTTGATAAATATTAAATAAAAATTAGTTTTTGAGAATAATGGTTGTTCATTGATTTTATATGATGAGATCATTAATAGAGGGATATTAAATAATAGTTTATTTATGTTAGATGTCACTCAACCTATATGTGTTAGGATTAAATCGATACTAAAAAGGGGGGGGAGGTGAATTAGTACTTTGGTAAAAACGTCAGTTTAAAAATTTTCTTCGATAAAGCTTATAATAGAAATACGTTTAAACTTAAAAACATTCATAACAGTGCAAGCAAAAGTAATAGACAGTTAAATAAGAAAACAATGAAGGTAAATAGTAAGAGAATAGGGCACATTGGATTTAAAGTGGTTCAGTCTTCGTGACCTTTGTCCATGCCCAATTCCTCCTCTATCGAGGCCATCAACTTCCACTATTGATCTTCTTTTAATGAGCAAAGATTAACTATCCTCTTATAACTCTTTTATCATTTTCATAGGTTTAAGAGATAACTTTTATAATTCTTTCACCCTTCTCTTAAACTGAATTCAAAACATAGAGCTAGAGAAGAGAAACTCTCAAGGAATTACAACAATATTTTCACATAAAGTTTTGTTCAAGTTCTTTTATAAACTAAGCAGGGATGAGTGGGGTATTTATAGGCCCCAAATGGATTTAAATTTAGAGCCAAAACGGTCTTATCCTGAGTTTTTAGGGTACTAGCGGTACTACCGCTAGTCTAAGCAGTATGACTACCTAACATAGTTTAGAACACTATGGCTGGGCGATACCACTGCTTGGCACTAGGTGGTATCATTGCCAGTCTAGGTAATACCACCGCCCAAACACTACTTGGGAGGTCGAACATTAGGTGATTCCATCGCCAGCCTTGGCAATACCACCACATGACCAAGCTCCAGGTCACCGAATGGGCTAACCAGCAGGTTCAATTGGGCCTATCAAGGTTGAATTAACCCCTATTTGAGTTAGTAGGATTACTCTCAAAACTAACTCAAATTAAGATCTAACTATAATAATTAAGACTTAATAATTACAATACAAGCAATCTCAATTGTTTAGTATGTCATTTGTTCATCCGAACTCTCGACGAACTTCTAGCGAACTTCCGACGTATCATCCAAACATTCGGCGTATTGCCCGATCTTCGACTCTGGCCCAACGTCCGATTCATTTACTTTAAGTATTTTACCTTTTTATGATCATAGTTAGTCTTGTATCACTTTTCTCAAAATATGGATTAGATCATAAATTTATTAATTGATTTCATCATCAAAATTGGAGATTCAATAATCTCCCCCATTTTGATGATGACAACCAATTGATGATGGAGTTAACCTTAACTCCCCCTATCTATATGCCATATCAAAATAAGGCTAACTTGAATTCAAAAGAAATAATTGTCATATCCCATATTTATAAAAAGAATAATAAATCAGTATTTTATTATCCATAATTCACATAATAACTCCCTCCTTTTCTTTTCATTCGTTTTTGAATTCAAATCATTGTCTTTACAGTAGTAAATATTCTATTAACTATAAAAATAACAACATCTTCTTGGTAGAGTCACAAGTCTCTTCTTCCCAAGCTTCAGATCTATTACACAGTAGTAGATTACTCTGAAATAAATATAAAATAAAAAATATATTAGCAATTACACATGTTGGTAGGAACCTCAGAAAAATCATAAAAATAATCTACAATATCCATGAAATATAAATAAATATCAATAATTTAATAAGAAAATATATTTATTCATCATAAAACTTATGCATCAGAAAAATGATGATAATTTCTTACATAATAAATAAAATCATGCATCAGCCACATGCAATACATACATAATAATAAAGGCGTACATCACCCAATAGTGCACTTTCCTAACAGCAGAATGTGTGGCACATTCCACGGGATGGATTCCTCCCAATAATAGATGGAGTGGTATTCCTTACCTGCCCAAGTGGGGACATGTTCCTCCCAATAGCGGATGGAGGAACCGTCTAACTATCATGTCTGACGATCTGCTAATCCCCAAAGGGAATCGTCATACCTGCCCTTGGCAGGAATACATAAACATCCATGATCAGTCATTTACACTCATCCATTCACTCACGCATGCATCAAGAAATCAATATGATTAAATATTATGAGAGATCATACTTGATGTAAATATGCTAGACTATATTCATTGGTGGCTCCACACTATGATGGGCTCATAGCTCCTTTCATAAGTTACACTCCCAATGTGAACTATTAGTCTAGTCACATCTACTACATGATACATATTAATATCATAAACATAAGAAAATAGAAAACCAATAATCATTTTCAAATGATATCTTCAGATAAAACCTTTAAATTCATCAAATTATAAAGGCATGAAACATTAATCTCTTAATAATCCTCAATCAAACAAAACCCTAATTGGAATAGCTCAATTGACTTAAACCAAACTTAATTCGATTATGATCTAATGGAACCAACCTCAAATCCTTATAAAACTAGTCTGGAATCATCCTAGACTAGTCTAATTTACATTTGACTGATATCAATTAGGTCAAGTAGGTTTGAATTAGTCAAGTTAGTTTGGAATCACCTTAAATTAGCTTTAACCGATCAAACGTATCTGATTTAGTCAATTAACGAGCTCAAACCAATAAAGGGAGAGGAAATTGGACTATGTCATATAGTGTTAACCCAAACCAGACCAACCCACATAAGTCTTAGACGGGTCACATACGTTTCATATGCATGTTCCAAGTAATAGGTTGAGTTGAGATACAATAGGCTAGATAGAGGAGCAACTATGTGTCTAATGCCAATCGCATAGCTAGACATGATTAACTTCATGTACTAAGCCTTACTCATCAGTTGAGCTGTGCCTTACCATCGAACTAGGCCATGCTTGGCTCACGAGTTGATCATACCTAGACACATGAGTTGTGGTCGTATCTGACCACATAGACTAAGTCATGCATAGTCGCATGAGTTGGGACATATATAGCCACAAGGATTGGATCATATCTGGCCACATAGGCTGGGTTATGCTTAGTCACATGGATTGGGTCGTACCTTATCACATGGGCTGGCTCCTACCTGGCCACATGAGCTAGGTCATGCCTAGACACATGGGCTAAGCTGTACTTGGCCACGTGGGCTAAGTTGTACATAACCACATGGGTTGAGTCTGGTCTAATAAATAAAATTGACTCAAACCTCAATTAAACTCCTCTTAAAATAATTAAAGAATAACTCAAATCCATTAATTAAAACTTTAAATTCATGATCTTAAATTTAAAACTAATTATATTATAGAAATTCATACATACTTCTTAAAAACATAGATATATCTAATTAAATAAATTAAAACTATTATACTAATCCAAAAATAAGAATTTTAATAATTAAATCAATATTAAATTTTACTTAAGCTTCATATATCAATATAAATCCAATAATCATTCTAACATTATAAAATAATTATCATTATTTATGAATCATGAAATTTCAAAATTAAAACATCATATCATAAAATTATAACAATCTCAACATCAAGATTTCAAAATATAAATCAAAGCTAGTTAAAAAAAGAAAGGATTCTACCTCTCTTCGCTATCTTTTCCTTGATTTCATCTTCTCGGGAAGTCCTCTCCTCAATCCTCCTATTGTTAGGCTTAGTGAGAAATGAGAGGGGAGTAGCCTCCTTTATATAGGAGAAGATAAGATCTCCTCATAAGGTAAGTAATAATTTAATTCTTATTTTTAATTTATTTTTAATTTTCTTTCACACACAAAGAGAGAAACATAGTGATCATTTCTTATAGTTCACACACGAAAATGAAATTTAAACTATTGACTTCCTAAAACTCAAAGTACTCGTTAAGAAATAAATCAATTAATAATTTAATCGATTAATAGAATTACTAACTTATCCACATGATTAAGGAAACTAAATTTAATCATTTCCTTAACTATATACACAAACATAGAAGTTAATAATATAGCAATACATTATTTATAGTAATTAATTTATATTAAGGGAGAAATTATCGGTGATTATAATAATAACCTTTGAATTTAAGTGAAACAATTTTGATCATATGCAACATATCATTTCAAAATTTCATACATTGTACATCATCATTTAACGATAGTTTCAAATCATCAAAATATAACATGCACAATTTCAAAATATTACAACTCATCATCACTTATAACATGCATGATGCTAAAACAAATCATCATCATTTTGGGCATAAAATGCATGATACCAAAACATTAAAATTTGTAAATCATTCATCATTACTTCTCTGCTTTTGTCATCAATAAAAAGAAGAAAAGTGCAACTAACATGCAAGTTTTATATCATTTTAAAACATGCAAGCTAGCAGTTTTAGAGATATAAAAGTTAGCAATACTTGCTTCTACTTGAAATGTGTAAACTAGTAATTCTTGCTTCTCTTTTAAGATGTGCAAGTTTGCAAGTTTTGCTTATTGAGATAGGAAGCTAGCAATTTTCTTTCTCTTTAAGTTGTGCAAGATAGCACTTTTGCTTCTCTTGAGATTGCAAGCTAACGCTTTTGCTTCTCTATGAGATGCTAGCAATTCTCTTTCTCCCCTTTGTCATTAAAGAAAGAAAGAAAGGAGAATGAAAGGATTCAATGGTGCAAATATTTTAATCATCACATGAACAAAAGAAAAATCAAGTCATGGATCCGAAAGTCTATAAATCAAAGCTCTACTTTACAAATAAAAAGAGGAAGGATTCATAGGAAATTATCATCACATGAAAAATAAAAGATCAAGAATGCCAAAAATCCATGAATCAAATATCTTCTTTTGTAAATAGCAAGAAGAAGGAATGATAGGAAATGATTTCTATTTAAAAAGAAAACTCAAGTTACGAAAAACCAAAAAATCTAAAAAATGTATAAGAGAAATTCATGCATTTGGAAGATTTAACTTTCCTAATTCTCTTCTAATAAAATCGAATTATTCCTCATTCAATGGTTTTGTAAAAATATCAGCTAATTGATATTTTATATCAATAAATTCTAAAGATATATTATGGTTATTAACATGATCTCTAATAAAATGATGCCTAATATCAATATATTTAGTTCTAGAGTGTTGAATGTGATTTTTTGTTAAACAAATAGAACTAGTATTATCACATTTTATAGGAATATTTTTCAAGTGAAGTCCATAATCTTCTAAAGTATTTTTTATCCAAATAACTTGTGCATAACATGCACCTGCTGCAATATATTCAGCTTCAGTTATATATAATACAATAAAATTTTGTTTCTTGGAAGTCTACGAAATAAGTGCATGACCTAGGAGTTGACATGTTCTAGATATGCTTTTTCTATCTATTCGACATCCAACAAAGTCAACATCGATATAAGCAATTAATTTAAAATTTTTCGATTTTGGATACCATAATCGGAGTTCCTTTTAAATATCTAAAAATAATTTTAGCTACTTTATAATGAGATTATTTATAATTAGATTGAAATCTAGTGTAAAGTTTAATACTAAATATAATGTCCGGTCTAATTACTGTGAGGTATAGTAAATATCTATCATACACGTACAAGTCTTTTGATCAAAACTTTCTCCATTATGGTCTATATCTAATTTTGTGAAAGTGCTCGTACGTGTGTTAATAGCCTTAGCACTATTCATATTAAATCGTTTTAATAGATCTAAGACATACTTAGTTTAACTAATAAAAGTTTCATCACTTAATTGCTTAATTTGCAATCCTAAGAAAAAAGTTAATTGCTCATTAAACTCATTTTGATTCTTGGCTCTTTTTTTTTTGTAAAAGATTCACATATAGATTCAATTGAAGATCCGAAAATAATATCATCAACATAAATTTAAACAATAAAAAATTATTTTTAAAATATTTAATAAATAATATAGTATCGATCTTGCCTTTCAAAAAATCATTCTTAATAAGAAATAAACTAAGTATCTCATTCCAAGCCCTAGGGGCTTGCTTTAATCCGTAGAGAGTCTTAGATAACTTATAAGCATAATTTCGAAAATGAACATTTTCAAAAGTGAGTGGTTGTTCAACATAAATTTCTTCAGGAATAAAACCATTAAGAAAAGTACTTTTAACATCCATTTGAAATAACTTAAAATTATTACAATATGCATAAGCAAGGAGAACCCTTATGGCTTCAAGTTTAGCTACATGAGTAAAGGTTTTCATAATCAATACCTTCTTCTTAGTTGAAACCTTTGGCCACTAATCTTTTCTTATTTTGAACCATGATACCAAGTTCATCTTGCTTATTTCTAAATACTCATTTAGTGCCAATTGTTGAATCTCGTATTTTGATGATGAAACCAATTGATAATTATGTTTATGTTTAACTGCATTTTGAGTGATGCAGGTCTACTCGATCAGGATTAGACAGTTAACGCAGGAGGAATTGACGTTGCGCCGGAGGAGATCACATCAAGATATTAGACGGCAGAAGGCTTCGGACGTCGGGCATCGGGCCAAGGAGAGCGAAATTACGCCAAGGATATCGGGGTTGCGGAGGTCAACCGCCGATTGGGCAACAAGTTGCAAGAGAGGACGATGCACCGAAGAATTGGATGAAGTGCCAACCAATGACGTGCCGGGCAACAGAATGTCAATTCGCGTTGTAATAATTGTCTAGATCGGAGTAGAGTTTTAGTTGTGTGTGCAGGATTAACTACGATAACGACGAAGACATAAAGCAAAACAAAGTGTCGGAGTCAAGCACGAAGGATTCATTGCGAGTTCAAGAGTTCGATGGAAGTCCGAAGGTTCATCGGGAATGCTGCCGGAACTAGCCGAGAATGAGTAGGGAGCTTGCCGAAGGGTTTTTCGGAAGCTCGCCGGAAGGTTCGTTGGAAGTTCGCGGAGCTCGCCAAGAAAGATCGAAGCTTGCCGAAGAAGCTCATTGGAACTCGTCAAGATCAAATCGTGAAGTCTAGGAGCTTGCCGGGAGTCCGTAGAATGGTTTCCGAGAGTTTATCGGAAAACCGTCGGAAGTTCGCCGAAGCTCGCCGGAAAAAGTCTTGACTTACGGACTTTGTAATAGCTTAGAAAATATCTTTAAATTCATAGTTAGCATGTTAATTAGGGTTAGGATTAGCTGTTAATCTTATAACCCAAGTAGGGGCCAATTGGGCCTGAGTTCGGACTGGTTTGGGCCAAGTTTGGAGCCCAACCAGTGAGCTGAATTAGCCTAGGCGGTGGCACCGCCCAGCACCCGAGAGCTGGGCGGTGACACCTCCTGGGCTGGGCGGTTGCACCGCCCAGCACCCGACCGCTGGGCGGTGGCACCGCCAGCATCGGGAACATAAGAGAATTCAAATTTTTGGAGCCCAAATTTGAATCCTCTTGAGGCCTATAAATACCCCTCAAGTCTCAGCTGAGAATACAACTTTTTGAGCAGCAAGTGATTGAGAGAAAAGTCTTAGAAGAGTCTTTGCTAGTCTTGTTTTCAATTTGCTAGTGTTCACCTCCTTCTTTCTTGCTGAAAATCTGTAAGAGAGTGAACCGCTTGTAAAAGTTGTAAGAGGGGTATTTACCCTTCCCTTTTAAGAGATTTGCTAGTGGAAGGTGGGAGCCTCATCGAAGAGGGGCCTCGCAAGTGGATGTAGGTCATTTGACCGAACCACTGTAAAATCGGCATAATCTCTGGTTTGCATTTACTTATTGTCATTCATATTACTGCAAACCATTTGCACTTTAATGCTATAATTCTTTGTCTCCATCTTACTTATCTCTTCAAGTTAAAACGCAATCGAAACGGTTTTAAACGAAAACGTTGCTTTTGTCGTACGAAGTTTTCGAAAAGTGTTTAAATCGTGAAAAGTTTATCGCACTTCACCACTGCACTAATTCACCCCCCCCCCTCTTAGTGTCGCTCCGATCCTAACAATTGGTATCAGAGCCCGGTATTTCTCATTTCGGATTTACACCCGAGAGAAATGGCTCTTCATGGCTTTCAAGAGGGCTTATCGGTTTTTCGTCTACCGTTGTTTAACGGATTGGACTACACTTATTGGAAAACTCGAATGAGAGTTTTCTTGATTTCTATGAATTTGGATTTGTGGAATATCATTGAAAACGGTTTTCAACTTCCCTCTAAACCGATGAACGAATGGTCGGATTTGGAGAAGAAGTATTTTTCTTTAAACGCAAAGGCTATGAATGCCTTATTTTGCGCTTTGGACAAAAATGAGTTCAATCGGATTTCTATGTGCGAAACGACTTTTGATATTTGGCGTACACTTGAAATCACACACGAGGGAACTAGTAGAGTCAAAGACTCTAAAGTTCACATTTTAATGCATGATTTCGAGCTTTTTCGAATGAAGCCGAGCGAAACCATTGTTGACATGTACACCCGTTTTACGGATGTCGTCAATGGTTTACAAGCTCTTGGCAAATGTTTCTCGAATTTTGAACTTGTTAGTAAAGTTTTACGATCACTTTCTAAAGCTTGGGAATCAAAAGTAACGGTAATACAAGAAACAAAAGATTTAAATATTTTTTCACTTGAAGAACTTATCGGCTCATTGATGACATATGAAATGGTGTGCAATGCACATGATGAACACAATGAACACTTAAACCACCTTCCAAAGAATAGGAAGGATTTGGAACTCCGGACAAATGGATACCACTTGAGCAATGACTCAAGTGATGAGGACAATGATGAACTTGAATTTCGAATACTAAATCTTAATAAGTTTATTAAATAAAAATCTAAAATAAACAATGAACTTGAACGGAGGAAGAGGCCAAAGAAGAGGAAGGCAACCAAGGATGAATCAAGAACTTACAAAGGTGAAACGGCGAATTGGGCTTTGACGGGCTTCGACTACAAGGTAAGTAACTCAACTCTCTTGAATTATTTTGAAATTACTTGATGTTTTCCATGATGCATTTTCTCTTTTCTTTTGAATAATTATTTTTCTTGAAAATTGTATGTTTTATGTTAATAGAATAAAATGTTAGATTTAAATAATCATATATATGTGCTTGAGAAGCAAGAATGTGTATTTTGATGATTTTCATATTAACTTTCAATGATGATGCATGGTTTTTATATGGAAGGCTTGATGATATTTTTTTTAAACCTTGTCTTTGGTTTTCAAACATGATGTATGTTTTTGACATAAGAAAAAAACTTGAGCATGCTAATATAAAGTCAATCACATAAATTAAAACTAAAGAAGTTTTAGTTATCTATAAGAATCATTCAAAATTATGTTCAATGAAACTATTGCATAATGATGTAATGAAAATATTAAACATTTTGAAACCATGTTTTAGTGTCATGCATAATGATCATGCTTAATAAATTTCAAAATTATGCATATGAATCTTATGATTTATGAATTATTGATTTTTACCATAATGAAAGTGGCTTATTAATCTTTGTTGTAATAAATCTTACACTTTCGGTTTTAAACATTATACATGTTTTTATTTCGTATAAGTGAAATAAAATCATATGAATTGAAACAACTAAAAAGAGGAAAATATTTTTTCCTTGAAAAATTATTTTTTCTCTATCCTATTGATCTTGATGTTTATTATGATAAATCTATGTATACCATTTTGAATCTCTTGAAAGTAATGTTGATATTTTGATGATTTAAATTTGAAATGAGTTTTATCAAAATCATGATATTGATTTCTTGGAATAACATGAGATTACCTTTGATGATCATTTTGATTCATGGAATTTTGGATTCATGACTTGGTCTTACATTTGTTTATGAGATGGTTGAAATCTTTGTACGTTTGAATTCTTCCCTTCTCCTTTAAATTTATGCATGTTATATGTTAAAGATTTAAGACCATGTTTTGGTATCATGCATATCTAAGAAATATTGATGTGACAAATTGAATAAGTTGAAAATGAATGATGATTTTTCTCTTGAATATAACTTGTGATATTTTTTTTATATAAATCATCATTTTGATTTCTCGACATTCGATACATGAGATTTTATTATAAATCAAAATTTCTCATTAATCTATCTTCTACGATTTTACTTGATATTCTCTTGAGAAGAGATTTTCTAAATGAATCATGATTTTTCCTTGTGAGTTCTTGGAGTTATTACTTGATTTTTCTTTTAAAACATGATCTCTTCTTTGTACTCCTATGATTTTTCTTGATATTTTATTTAAAGAAGATATTTACTATATGAATCATGTCTTTTGGTATTCAAATGATTTTATCCTTCATGACATGATTTCTTTGTATTTATGGCTTGCATAGCGTGAAATGTTTTGGTATGATGCATGCAATGATGAAATATTCATAAAGTTAAAATGATGTATGCAATACTTATGATAATGATGTAGATGATGTATTTATTGCATATGATGTGTATCATGAATGCTTTAAATGATGAATGTTTGGTATCATGATCAACATGTTGATAAATGCTTAAAAATTTTAATGTTTGAGTATCATGTATGATATGCTTATTAATGATGATTGATTTATTTTTCGGTATCATGCATGAAAAATAAGGTTATTGAAATTGTGTATGTTTTAATTTGAATATATAATGATGCACAAATAAGAATGATACTTACCTTTGTCATAATATGAAAATTGATATAAGGGTCTTCCCTTCTTTTTGACAATGACAAAGGGGGAGCAAGAATTTCTAGCGTGAACATCATGAAAAGAGGCAAACTAACTAGCTTGCACAATTCAAGATTAAAGCAAAAATTGCACTTCTCAAAAGAGAAGATGCAAATGTAACATTTGCCAAATTGTTTGCTTGCCGCATGTAAAACATTATCTCTTGCTAGTTTGGCATTTTTGCTAGCTTGTATGTTGCAAAACTTGATCACTTTTTCAAACATTTTGCTAGCTTACACTTTGCAAAGAAAGCAAAAATGGCACTTCTAGAAGAAAGAGCTTATTATTTTGAACATCACAAGCTTGCCTATCTTAAGAAACAAAAATTACAAAAGTGCTATCTTGCCTATCTCAAGAAGCAAAACTTGCAAATTGCACATTGCAATAGGAAGCAAGAATTATGAGCTTACACAAGAAAGCTATATTGCATTTGCTTTCGAAATTTTTGCTAGCTTGTATATTGTGAAATTTACATATCATAAAAATTGCTAGCTTGTAGTCTAAAGAGAAGCAAAAAGTTGCTATCTCAAAAGAAGCAAATGTGCTATCTTTCCTATCTTAAGAGGCAAAAATGCTAACTTGCACATCTAGCAAAACTTGACAAATTTGCATATTTCAAGAAGCAAGAGTTGCTTTCTTGAATATCTCAATATTGCTAGCTTGCATGATGTAGAACTTACTATCTTGAACATTACCAAAAGTGCTATCTTGTATGCTGTAAAACTTGCATATCTAAAACTTGATAGCTTGAATGTCTTAAGCATGATGCATTACTTGCTAAATTTTCTAGCTTCAAAACTGCATGATGATAAAACTTAATATTATGTTTTTCATACAATGAGTTGAACTTATATTACAAACACAAAGAATAGTTGTACTTCTCCTTTTTGTTGATGACAAAGGGGGAGAAGTATGTTGATGACATGATATGCATAAGTCTATGCATGAGTTCATAATGACGTGTTGCAAGTATTCATGATGAATATTGCAATGACTTGAATTCAGTTTGAATTCAAGGTTCTATCAATATGGCATATTGATAGGGGGAGTTTGTTTAAACTTCGGGAGTCAAGTTTAACTCCGTCATCAATTGGTTGTCATCATCAAAAAGGGGGAGATTGTTGAATCTCGTATTTTGATGATGAAACCAATTGATAATTATGTTTATGTTTAACTGCATTTTGAGTGATGCAGGTCTACTCGATCAGGATTAGACAGTTAACGCAGGAGGAATTGACGTTGCCCCGGAGGAGATCACATCAAGATATTAGACGGCAGAAGGCTTCGGACGTCGGGCATCGGGCCAAGGAGAGCGAAATTACGCCAAGGATATCGGGGTTGCAGAGGTCAACCACCGATTAGGCAACAAGCTGCAAGAGAGGACGATGCACCGAAGAATCGAACGAAGCGCCAACCAATGACGTGCCGGGCAACAGAATGTCAATTCGCGTTGTAATAATTGTCTAGATCGGAGTAGAGTTTTAGCTTGTGTGTGCAGGATTAACTACGATAACGACGAAGACATAAAGCAAAACAAAGTGTCGGAGTCAAGCACGAAGGATTCATTGCGAGTTCAAGAGTTCGACGGAAGTCCGAAGGTTCGTCGGGGATGCTGCCGGAACTAGCCGAGAATGAGTAGGGAGCTTGCCGAAGGGTTTTTCGTAAGCTCGCCGGAAGGTTCGTTGGAAGTTCGCGGAGCTCGCCAAGAAAGATCGGAGCTTGCCGAAGAAGCTCATTGGAACTCGTCAAGATCAAATCGTGAAGTCTAGGAGCTTGCCGGGAGTCCGCATAATGGTTTCCGAGAGTTTATCGGAAAACCGTTGGAAGTTCGCTAGAAGCTCGCCGAAAAAAGTCTTGACTTACGAACTTTGTAATAGCTTAGAAAATATCTTTAAATTCGTAGTTAGCATGTTAATTAGGGTTAGGATTAGGTGTTAATCTTATAACCCAAGTAGGGGCCAATTGGGCCCGAGTTCGGACTGGTTTGGGCTAAGTTTGGAGCCCAACTAGTGAGCTGAATTGGCCTAGGCGGTGGCACCGCCCAGCACCCGAGAGCTGGGCAGTGACACCTCCTGGGCTGGGCGGTGGCACCGCCAGCATCGGGAACATAAGAGAATTCAAATTTTTGGAGCCCAAATTTGAATCCTCTTGAGGCCTATAAATACCCCTCAAGTCTCAGCTGAGAATACAACTTTTTGAGCAGCAAGTGATTGAGAGAAAAGTCTTAGAAGAGTCTTTGCTAGTCTTATTTTCAATTTGCTAGTGTTCACCTCCTTCTTTCTTGCTGAAAATCTGTAAGAGAGTGAACCGCTTGTAAAAGTTGTAAGAGGGGTATTTACCCTTCCCTTTCAAGAGATTTGCTAGTGGAAGGTGGGAGCCTCATCGAAGAGGGGCCTCGCAAGTGGATGTAGGTCATTTGACCGAACCACTGTAAAATCGGCGTAATCTCTGGTTTGCATTTACTTATTGTCATTCATATTACTGCAAACCATTTGCACTTTAATGCTATAATACTTTGTCTCCGTCTTACTTATCTCTTCAAGTTAAAACGTAATCGAAATAGTTTTAAACGAAAACATTACTTTTGTCGTACGAAGTTTCCGAAAAGTGTTTAAATCGTGAAAAGTTTATCGCACTTCACCACTGCACTAATTCACCCCCCCCCCCCCCCCCTCTTATTGCCGCTCCGATCCTAACACCAATTACAAGGTGATCACTAGGTCTAGGAACAAGCTTCCATACCTCATTTCTTTCAAATTGATTTAACTCCTCTTACATTGCAATAACTCATGAATCATCTTTTAGAGCATCATCAACGCATTTCGGTTCAATTTGAGACAAAAAGGTCGCCTTCACACAAAAATTTTTAAAAGAAGAATGAGTTTGAATACCTTTTGATGTATCTCCAATAATTAGCTCCGTAGGATGAGCATCTACAAACTTTCATTTCTTAGATAAGGATTCTTTGGAAGTAGATGCATCCAAGTTACTAGGGAGAGAAGAATTTTCATTAAAATTCAACGTATCAAAATTAAAATCATCATTAAAATTATTTTTCTTAAATTCGGCTAGTGTCTAAGGGGTATCGTCAAAGGCAAGGTGTTGACTATGACAAAACCTTCTTGCCTATAGCTATGCTAAAATCCATCTGAATTATATTGGCTATTGCAACACACTATGATTCTAAGATCTGATAGATGGATGTAAAAATCGTATTTTTCAATGGTAACCTCGAGAAGAGGTGTATATGATACAACATAAGGGATTCGTGTCCAAAGAATGTTAAGATAAAGTATGCAAATTGCTTAGGTCCATCTATGGACTAAAGCAAGCTTCCTAAAATAAGAACATAAGATTTGATGAGGCAATTAGATCTTATGACTTCATTAAGAATAAAGATGAGCCTTATGTGTACAAGAAGGTAAGCGCTATCACCTTCTTGGTGCTATATGTGGATGACATATTAATCATTAGGAATGATGTAGGAATGCTCTCCATAGTAAAGGCATGGCTATCTAGACATTTCTACATGAAGAACTTAGGGGAAGTATCATATATCTTGGGGATTCGAATATATAGAGATAGATCTAAGAGGATGCTTAGCTTGTCCCAGTCCAAGTACATTGACATGATTGTCAAAAGGTTTGACATGAAAAATTTTAAGAGATGTTTTATACCGATGAGACATAGGATATCACTTTCTAGGAGTATGTCCCTAAAGACTTCTGAAGAAAGGGAATACATAGATAGGATACCCTATGCCTCAATGATAGGGTATATCATATATACTATGCTATGTATCATGCCTGGTATAGCACATGCTCTAAGTGTCATAAGCAAATATTAGGCGGATTCAGGCTAGGAGCAATAGAAAGCAGTAAAGTATATCCTTAAGTACTTGAGAAGGACCAATGTTCTTTTACTAGCATATGGAGGTAGTAGCCTCAGGGTTGAGGGCTACACATACTCGAATTTTCAATCTGATGTCAATGATAGTAAGTCTAATTCAAGATATGTGTTGACCTTGAATGTAGAAGCAATACATTGGAAGAGTTCAAAGTAAGATACTATTGCTGACTCGACCATAAAGGCGGAGTATATTAATGCAATAGAGGCAGCAAATGAGGGAGTCTTGATGAAGAAGTTCATCATAGATCTGAGAGTCGTGCTAAATAGCGAGGAGTTGATTCCCTTATATTACAATAATTATAGGGCTATTGCTCAAATGAGGGAACCCAGGTCTCATCAGAAGTGTTCTAAGAAGATTCCCACTTATTAGAGAGATCGTGACCCGAGGAGATGTAGCAATGGAAAGAGTTCCATCCGAAGATAACATCGTAGATCCACTGACAAATCCATTATGTCAGATTATCTTTGAGCATCACAAGGGTCTGATGGGGATCAGATACATCTACTTTCGGATTCCTCCTCCGTCGAGATCACCGACATCCAGTAAAGGCCTTCCTTCAATAGGTGAAGACCAACCACCTCTTATAGTGCTTTCTCCTTTTCAAAGGTTTAGGAGAAAACTCTTACAAGTCACACACCTCTCTTAATGATCTCAAAACTTAGAAAGGGAGGAGGAGAACTCTAGCACTTGTTTACAACACTTTTACACCCCAACAACTCAAGATTATCTCAATGCTTTTATGCTCTTTCATGCAGAAAAGGGTGGGGTTTTTATAGGCCCTAATGGGTTCAAAATTGGAGCAAAAAAATGTCTCATCTTGGATTTACGGGGTGCTGGCAGCACCACCACCATTACTGGGCGGTACCACCGCTGACACCTGACACCACCGCCCAGTTTGGGTAGTATCACCGCTTGACAGGGGCAGTATCACCGCTGGCAGCAATAACTACCGACGGTACCACCGCCTAGTCTAGGTGGTACCACCGCCCAAACCACCAAGGAGACTGGGTCTTCTAGGTGGTGCCACTACCGGCCATATTTTCAAGGGCTGATTGGGCTGTTCAATCCAGCCCAAATTAGCCTTGTTAAGGGCCCAATTGGCCCCTAATTAAGTTAGTGGGATTACCTCTCAATCCTAACTTAATTTATGCTCTATCTACAATAATTAAGATATGATCACAGCACTTCTTATTCCAGTACATCAATTGCTCTTCTAGCGAGCTTCTAGCGTACTTCTGGCGAACATTCGACGAACTCTCGATAATGCTCTAGCGGACTCCCGGCAAGCTCCTGGACTTTACGACGATCTTCTTGGCTGTCAATGAATTCCATGTATCCAACATTATTACATGATGGAGCAAGGATATGGAATAAACTTGATATGGCATTAAACTCATGAAAGTTCCATTCAAGAAGATAGTCCAGAAAAGAAATTCACCAAATTCATGCATTCAGATAATTTAACATTCCTAACTTCGCAAATGATCATCAAATAAAACGTCAGGTTATAAATACCAAAAGTTGAATGTATCAAGGAATTTATTTAGTTAAAATATTTACCAAGTCTAATTCTTAGAGTGATATATTCATCAAAGTAATCACAGAATTTTACCACCAGAGCAGGTAACATAAGATTACAACATAAAAGAGATCACACTGAAATTTTTGCATTAAAGTAAGCAGCATTTCAAGATTACAAATAGCAAGGTAATCAACATGAGATTATAACATAAAAGTAAGCATAATACAATAGAGAGATTTCATCCATTGCTCATTCAGGTGGTGATAAATTAAAATGTCTAAACAAAGTATTAAACTGTCGGTGAATCTGCTACAACTCAGTTAAAATTTGATCTTGACGTTGTTCAAGTCAATCTTGTTGTTATTCAAAATGATCCATCCGAGTCCCTATGTCGTCGATAGATGAGGGAGGCGATTTCTCTACCGGAGGTGATTCCTCAAATGGACCAATTGGACGAGATTGATTACCCCTAAAAATTGGTGTTTCAGGTTCTGGTTCTGGTTGGAGGGGATCAGTCATTCTAGGCAATTTAGTCCATATACCATTTCTGAATTTACATCTCATCCGTCGAAGTAGATTTCTATTTATGATACTAAATCTATCTAATTTTATAACTTCTTCTTTAGGTGGAATGTCAATATCATAGGCATGGAATAGTCTTATGATTAAGCCACCATATGGAAACATCATGTCCCTTTTTGATAGTTCTATCATGTTTTATTGGATTAGGTAACCAAAATAATTATTATATCTTTTCATAATCCAATACATGGTACCTAATTCCATTTGGCTTACTTCATCATGATGATATTATTTTGGGAGAATGATACTTATCAGGATGTGATGAAGTATTTTGGTGCTTAAAGGTAGTAAATGTTTACAGTTTTTTGGAAGAATCATTAAGTTAGGATTACCAAAAATTATTCCTAAGGCATCAACGTAAGTAGTCCTAACTGTTTCTTCATCTCATTGTCCTCTAAAATAACACCCTCTTTCTTTTACCGGAATTCCTATGATGTTGTAAATTGTTCTATCCGTAATAGGTATATGATGTCCTAATAGATAGGTAGATACCCTTTCGTTTTCATCTACATGTAAATTGTTGTAAAATAGCCTAACAAGCCTAGGGTAGATGGGTTCACTTATTTGAAGGATTGGGAGAATGTTTAGATTACCAAACTATTGAATGGGTTCTAAGTCACTTAGTTCCTCTAAATCAATATATTTACCTGAACATTCCTATGGATGAAAATTTAAAGGCATGTTGATTAGAATCGAAAAGTAAGGAGTCATAATTTTCATCTAATCTCCTCTTTCCTTTGTCCCTAGAGGATCTTCTAGAAGCCATGAGACGAAACACATAAATGATGAGAGAACTATACATAAGAGGCAAGATCTATCAATAAATTGAAAGAAGAGGTTTAAGAATTACCCTTGCAGTGATCTTCTTGAAAGATTGAGATTGATCCTTGGATTTGAAGAAGAGGAGGGTTTCCTAGAGCTTTTAGAGGAGGATCAAGGAGAATGAGGGGTAGAGAGGTGTTTAGAGGTGTGAGGAAGGAATGCAAGAGGGCTTTTTATAGGGCACAGGTTGCGGGCGGTGGCACCGCTAGCTGGGCGGTGCTACCGCCTGCCACCCGTGACAACTGGCGGTGCTACTGCCAGCTAGGCGATGCCACCACCTACAAGTAGTGAGCACTGGTCACATTGGTGTGTGTTGCTGTCATAGGTGATTCCAATTTTGTAAGATTTTTACTGTTGTGAAGCACACAACCTTATTTACATCATCATGTAAAATTCGCATCATAAGAGGAGAAGATTCATATTGAAGATTGTACATTCATGATTCATCATATAAAATACAAACCATACTTAAACATTATATAGAACTCGTATATATCAAAAAAACGTATACTGTAATTTCATGATTCGCCATATAAAATTTGTACGCAAGCATCGTAATAACTCATATGGAAAAATGTATATGGCTCATTGCGCACACTATAAGATTATGATTTAAGTGAGTGATCCAAAGAATCAAGAAAAGTCTGAAAATAAAATTTAACAAATTCATGATCTTGTTGGATAGAATTCGATCCGAAAAAAAAAATTTGAGGGAATGTGTCCGAGAAATTTAGACATTCAGAAGAAGTGAGAAAGGGAACTTGTGCTAAGAATTCTCAGGTTTGAGAGATCAAGCTCAAGTGTTTATCACATAAGATTTCAAATAATTATTGCATCATGGTCTTATAAGTATCATTTTGTAACTGATAGTTTTAATTCTTATGATCCCCTTTTTATTATTTTGGCTAGAGAGCTTTATGAGTTATTTTGGATCTCTAGTCATAAGCCTTGAGCATCCAAAATCAAAGTATCATCTCTTGCTCCTAGCTTGTGATGGTGTATTTTTCTACAAAAAGAGATGATTTTTAGGTACCCATTTGGCCTTGGATACCTCAAAAATCGATCTACATATCTTATCATGTTGCATTGAGTCATTTGAGATTCTTTTAAGAACCCAAATCAATTTATGTGGACTATATCTCTTAAATGGATATTTGTACGCAACATGTCCAAGTTTGCAACAAAAGTTGTATTTGGTGTGAGGTGATACATGCAAGGTAAGGCTTTTAATAAAGGTGGTTAGATTTTGGTGAGAGCTACTCACAAATCCGGTTCTGCCTTTTTTTATGAACGTGACTCTTATTGGCAAGGATCATTTTTAAGGACTTGCTACCAACCTCAAATTTCTTTAAGGTTTCTTTGAGTAGCAAGTTTTCCTTTTGAAGTATTTCTAGTTCATGGCATTTTGTGTAGGAAGCTAAGTTATTTTCATGCTCAATCTTTACTCTATCAAAGTCGCTAATAAGAGAAGTATGTTCCTTTTTCAAAGAGTTATATTTTTTACTCAAGATTCACATTCATCAAACAATTCATGAAAAGCACTTGAAAGCTCATCAAAAGTTAAATTTGTATCTAATGAACCTGTTACCTCATCTCCAATAGCCATTAGCGCATAGTGAGCAACTTGCTCGGTGTTGGTTGGCTCCTTTCCTTTGAAACCACTTGAGTCATCCCATGTAGCTTTGAGAGTCTTCTTCTTTGGTTGTCTCCTCTTTGCTTGGGGACATTCACTCTTGAAGTATCCCGGCTTCTTGCATTCATAACATATCACTTGTACTTTCCTAGGTTCAAATTTATTTTTAGTATCATTTTTAAATTTATTTCTTTTTATGAATCTTTTGAACTTCTTTGTTAAGAGTGTCATGCCATCATCAAAGTCCACATCACTTGAGTTTTCTTTCAAGTGGTCTTCTTGTGTTCTTAGTATCATATCCTTCCTGTTCTTTGAAAGGGCGTCCTCAAGCTCCTCATGAGCTTTACATGTCATTTCATAGGTCATTAGTGACCAAATTAGTTCTTCAAGAGGAAAAATATTTAGATCTTTGGCCTCTTAAATGGACGTTACTTTAGGGTCTCAACTTTTTGGTAGGGATCTTAAAATCTTATTAACAAGTTCAAAATCCGAGAAACATTTACCAAGTCCTTTTAGATTATTGACGACATCCATAAATCGGGTGTACATGTCTCCAATGGTCTCACTCGGTTTCATTCGAAACAACTCATAAGAATACACCAAAAGATTAATTTTTTACTCCTTCACTCTACTAGTGCCTTCATGAGTCACTTTGAGTGTGTGCCAAATGTCAAAAGCTATTTCACAAATCAATACTTGATTAAACTCATTTTTATCTAATGCACAAAATAAGACATTCATAGCATTGGCATTTAAAGTAAAAGTCTTCTTCTCCAACTCATTCTAATCATTCATTGGAAGATAAGACTTTTAAAACTTATTTTTTATAATATTCATAATTCAAAATCCATTGAAATTAGGAAGATCCTCATTCTAGTATTCCAATATGTGTAATTCATCTTATTGAACATGGGCGGACGTGTAATTGAATGACCCCCTAGGTTGCCAGCAAATGTCATCTCTCTTGGGTTTAAAACCAAATGAGAGTGAACCTTACTCTGATACCAATTATTATGATTAAGAGCAGCACTAAGAGGGGGGGGGGGGGGGGGGGGGGGTGGGGTGAATTAGTGCAGCGGAAAACTTTCACGATTTTAAAAGTCTACGTTTCGAGTAAAACCGATTTCGACTAAAATCGTTTCGTAAGGAGTTTAACTTGAAAGTGTATGTGAGTGTAGAGAAGGTAGTAAGAAGGTAATATAACTTGCAATAATGAAGATTGAACAAATTGAAAAGTAAATCAAATCAGAATTTAGAGTGGTTCGATCTTTGTGACCTACATCCACTTTTGGATTCCTCCTCCGTCGAGGTCACCGACGTCCACTAAAGGCCTTCCTTCAATAGACAAAGACCAACCACCTCTTATAGTGCTTTTTCCTTTTCACGGGTTTAGGAGAGTTTAGGAGAGAACCCTTACAAGTCTCAAAACTTAGAAAGGGAGGAGGAGAACTCTAGCACTTATTTACAACACTTTTACACCCCAACAACTCAAGATTATCCCAATGCTTTTGTGCCTTTTCATGCAAAAAAGGGTGAGATTTTTATAGGCCCCAATGGCTTCAAAATTGGAGCCAAAAAGTGTCTCATCATGGATTTTCAGGATACTGGCGGTACCACCGCCATTACGCGATGGTACTACCACCTGACACTTGACACTTGACACTTGACACTGGGCGGTACCACCGCCTGACAGAGCTCGGAGATCGAGCTCTAGTGGTACCACCACCTGACAGGGGCGGTGCCACCACTGGCAGCAATAACTGCCGGCGGTACCACCGCCCAGACCACTTGGGAGACTAGGTCTTCTAGGCGGTGCCACCACCGGTCATATTTTTAGGGACTGATTAGGCTATTCAATCCGGCCCAAATCAGCCCTATTAAGGGCCTATTTGGCCCCTAATTAAGTTAATGAGATTACCTCCTAATCCTAACTTAATTTACGCTCTAACTACGATAATTAAAACATGATCATAGGACTTCTTGTTCCGGTGCATCAATTGCTCTTCCGGCGAGCTTCCGACGTACTTCCGACGAACATCCGACGAACTCTCGGCAATGCTCTAGAGGACTCTCGACAAGCTCTTAGACTTTATGATGATCTTTTGGGCAAGTTCCGATAAGCTTCTTTGGTAAGCTCCTAGACTTCTCAGTTGGTTCCAATAGAACTTTCGACGAATGTTCGGACTTCTGACGAACTCTCGAACTCCCAATGTGATCTTGATCTTGACTTCAGCACAACACCTGCTTTATGTCTTACTACTATCGTAGTTAATCCTGCATATTTTTCTCAACATATAGATTAGATTAAATAAATTATAATTGACTTTATCATTAAAATTCGAGATTCAACAATAAGCACCTACATTGTATCCTTAGTGTCCCTACACGAGCAGCTATAAGACTAGCCACCTCCATCATATGGATGGGTATATAGCACCCCAATCTATCTAATCATTTTGGTATCCCCCTCTCGAGTGATATATGATCGAAATTATTTAGGGTCTATATTTAAAGGTGAATCGATCTCATTATCATGATCTTATCATAATCTAATTCTCATTGCATAGATCTACGGACATCACAATATATGCAACACACAAGATAAAGTGATAAAATATCAAATAATATAAAAAGTAAAAAGAATGTGTATCATGTCATACGTGTCATCACTCATGTGATTGGCCTATAGGGCACCTATAACTATCATAGAGCATGTGCTATATCAAGCCTAGTACATAGCATAGAATACATGATAGACCCTATCGTTGAGGCATAGGATATCCTATCCATGTTTGGCCTTTCTTCATGAGTTTTTAGGGACATACTCCTAGAAAGCGATATCCTATGTCTCATCAATATGAGATCTCTCTTGAAATTTTTTATACCAAACTTTTTTAATAATATTATCTATATAATTAGATTGGGACAACCCAAGCATTCTCTTAGATCTATCTTAGATCTGAATTTCCAAGATGTAGGATACTTCTCCTAAGTCCCAAGGAGAAATGTCTAAATAGCCAAGCTTTTACTGTGGAGAGCATTCTGACATCATTCCCAATGATCAGGATGTCATCTATATATAGCACCAAAAAGGTAATAGTGCTCCCACTTACTTTCTTATATACACAAGACTCATCTTCGTTTCTAACAAAGTTCTAAGATATGATTGCTTTATTAAATCTTATGTTCCAACTTCGGGAAGCTTGCTTCAGTCCATAGATGAACCTAAGTAATCTGTACATCTTATTTGGAATTTATTTGGGCATAAATCTCTTATGTTGTATCATATACACCTCTTCCTTGAGATTGTCATTGAGAAATATAGTTTTTATGTCCATTTACCAGATCTCATAATCATAGTGTGCTGTAATAGCCAATAGAATTCTAATACATTTTAGTATAACTATGGGTGAGAAGGTTTTGTCATAGTCAACACCTTGCCTTTGACAATATCCCTTAGCCACTAGCCTCGATTTATAGGTCTCTACCTTTCCATCTATTTTGATCTTCTTCTTGAAGATACACTTGCAACCAATGGGTACGATACTCTTGGGTGTATTAACTAGGTTTCAAACCTTATTGGAGTACATGAAATATATCTCAGAATTCATACCTTATTGCCACTTTCTAGAGTCTATACTCGTAATAGCCTCCTTATAGGTTTAAGGATCAATATCTTCAACATTCTCTCTTTTGATATATCTCACATATCACTTAGGAGAATGGGGTACTGTACTAGACGTATGTAAAGTCGAAACCTATATACTATGTACCTGAACAGACCCGGGCTATGAATGGTGCTTGAGCTAGGTTCTCTAACCTCGCTTAACTCTATCATGTTCCCACTATCTCCACCAAAAATATGTTCGTTCTAAAGAAATATTGTCATATTGGCTACAAAGACCTTTTGGTCCTCGAGATGATAGAAATAATGCCTATAAATTTTCTCGGGGTATCCCATGAACTTGCACCACTCCATCCTAGATTCTAACTTATTGAGGTTGTGTCTCTTAATGTGGGCGGGGTAGCCCCAAATCTTAATCTTAAGATTGGACTTTTTTCCTTTCCATATCTCATATGGTGTAGACACTACCGACTTAGTTGGAAATATGTTCAGAAGGTAAGTGTCACGCCCCCCGAATTATCGCATTCAAAAGGTGTGACCCTATCTAAAATCAATAATATTATAAATAATCGTTAGTTCAATCTATGATCCAATCTAACAATTTGAGGATACTAAGAACCATTCAAATCAATACTTACAATTCATAAACCTATACGTTTCATAAATCATACTCCACTTCAGTCAAAGAATTCATAAAATCCAAAGGCAACTCAACTAAACATCAACCACAACACAAATCCATAATCGTAGAAATATTTACAATCATAAAAAAAATAATTATTTACCATGAGTTCATAATCCTTATACAACTTAAACCTAGCATTCCATAAACATGAGCGATCCTTAAAACTTTTACAACACATAAGTATCAACATATCCTTAACATTATATCAGAAGTAAGGTATACTATACAATAAAGATTAGCCCAAAAATCTTCTAGCCTTTCACTACTTCAACCCAATTCTAGCTTTTCAATGTGTGACAAGCTACTCTGAAAATTTTATATAGTAACGGGGTGAGCATAAAGAGCTTAGCAAACGACTAACATATCCATGACGATAAGAGAAGTTCAAGCAGACTTAGTATCAAGATAACAAAAGCAGAAATACAAGTGTTCATTTGAAATCATCTCATTTGATATAAAAATCACAAAGGGTTACCTCATTCGAAAACAAGCGTTAGACATAACAATGGGAGAAAGAAAATTTGAGCATTTCATTGGCAAAAGAAGCATTTAGGCATGTATCAAATAGCACATGAAGCATTTAGGTGCATATCAAAGGTGTAAGAGTGTTTGGGAGCATAACAATGACATACAAAACACTCCAAAGTATAACGAGTGAACCGAAATAATAAACACAAGCTTGTATGTCATTTTTAATGTAGCATGCATTCCATTTTTATCCAAAGCATAAATATAAACTCATAAGCAAAGCTTTGGATATTATATCAAAAACATAAAGGGTGCTATGGGACCACATACATAATGTGATTCATCCATTTCTGGATGACCACCAAGCATAAGTCTCCCACGTCTAGGAGCTCTATCCACCCACGTCTGAGTGAAGTCAATGGGGGCAAGCAGAGCATAGCGGGCTCTATGCATAACTCCATTTACCATTTCTGGCAAAGGTTCACAATATCCCATAAGACACCAGAGTACAAAAGGGTAGTATGAACAATAACATTGGCATATATCGGAAGCACATGCGGAACAACGAAAATATGCGTGTGCCTTTATCAAACAAGGAAATGCAAACAAAGCATTACATAATAAATTTCAGACATACAACAATTTTAGGATGAACAATATAAGAATTTCGAAGGACTAATATAAAGCTCAATTGAAGAAGAATTTAGCAGAAATCAAATTTCCAATAGGTTGAAACTTGAATAGGCAAAACCCAACAAAGTTTTCAATTCTGGCAGAATTTGAATGGTACATTTCCTGAATTGTTTGAGTGACTAAGCATGCTCCAATTCACATAAAATAGGTGTCATTGGAAAGCTATATCAATCTATTTTCAGATGAACTAAAAACATGAAGTTATAACAAATAGAGTAAAGGTCAGAATTGATCATCTCTATTTTGTAGAATTGATAAAATTAATTTAAATAGATGTTTCAGAAGCAAATGTACTTTAAAATTTCCAAATTAGGTGTTAAAAGAAAGATATGTGAATCTAGTTTCTAAAGAACTAAATTTTGCATAATTCAGAATGTTCACTAGAGAGTTATGAGCAATTTAGTAACAAAAGATCAGAATTGATCATCTCTGTTTTGTAGAATTGATAAAATTAATTTAAATAAATGTTTCAAAGGGAAAACATACTTGAAAATTTCCAAATTTAGTGTCAAAAGAAAGATATGCGAATCTAGTTTCCAAAGAACTAAGTTTTGCATAATTCAGAATTTTCAGTAGAGAGTTATGAGCAATTTAGTAACAGAAAGTCAGAATTGATCATCTCTGTTTTGCAGAATTGATATAACCAAATTAAACAGATTTTTCAGAAGGCAAACATACTTCAAAATTTCTATATTAGGTGTTAATAGAAAGATATACGAGTCTAATTTTTAAAGAACCAAGTTTGTACAATTCAGAGTTTTTGCTAGAGAGTTATGAGCAATTTAGTAATAGAAGGTCAAAAGCTATAGTATCTATTTTACCAAATACATAAGGTCTTTTCATTCATATATTTGGATAGGTAAATTTACTCCAAATTTTTCAATATTTATATCAAATGAAAGCTCTATAAGTGAAAGAGGTTTTTCCTTAATCCGAATTTAGTACAAAAAGTTATGGCCACACGAGTACTGAAAGGTGCAACCACAATCTCCCAATTTTCTCAAAATCAAGGTGAAAACAAGGATCAAAATTTATCTCTAGGATGGGTTAGAATACTTGCCTTTAAAAGTTTTGATTTCCAAATGTGGGGGAATTGATTCAAAGCCTTAAGCCAAGATAAAACTTCTTCTTCTTCAATTCTTTCTCTTTCTCTTCTCCTTCAATTCCTTCTCCTCTTCTCAAGTTGCGTTGGCGGTAAAGTTTTCCTTATTTGTGCCTTAAATTACTTAGGTTTGGCTCATGCTAAAATAGTGAGGTGGCAAACATGCATGGAGGTTTAGGTGTCATCTTTAGAATAAATACAAGTGGCTCATCCTTACTAATGCCACAAGTCCTCCATTTTATTTTATTTTATTTTTTCTTAGTGTGAATCTTTCATAAATCACCTTCAATTAATGAGATTCACATTTTGGTCCCTCACAATATTTTCAATATATATATAAAATATTTAGTACTAAAAATTATTAAAAAAAATCCTCATATTTACAAATAAATCCTTATAATTTTTTAAAAAAATGAGGGATGTTACACTCTCCCCTCCTTAAAAGAAAATTTAGTCCTCTAAATTTGTCATACCTCTTTCGATGAAAAGATGAGCATAAGCTTTCTTCATTTCTTCCTCTAGTTCCCAAGTCGTTTTATTCGTAGAATAATGCTTCCAAATTACTTTAATCAGAATAATGATTCTATTTCTTAATATCTTCTCTTTTTTTATCAATAATCCAAATGGGCTCTTCCTTGTAAAATAAGTCTTTCTCAATCACAATCGGCTCATACTCAATGACATGAAAGGGATCATATATATACTTTCTAAGCATTGACACATGAAATATATCATGAATATGACACATCGATGGTGGCAAGACAATCTTGTAAGCGACAAAGCCAATTCTTTTAAGGATCTCAAAATATCCAATGAACCTTGGGTTTAACTTTCATTTATTTCCAAATTTTACAATGCCTTTGGAAGGGGAGACCTTTAGGAATACAAAATCCCTTACTTGGAACTCGATCTCTCATCTTCTGTTATCAGTATAGCTCTTTTGCTGACTCTGAGCAGCCTTTAGCCTTTTTATGATAATCTGAATCTTTTCAGTAGTCTCTTATACTTTATCTGGTGCTAACAACTTTCTATCACCAACTTCCTTCCAACATATAGGCGTTCTGTACTTTCGCCCATACAATGCTTCATAAGGAGCCATCTGAATGCTCGAATGGTAACTATTATTGTAAGTGAACTCAATAAGAGAAATATCTTTATCCCATTTACCTCTCCAATCCATAACATAGGCTCTAAGCAAATCCTTAAGTACTTGAATTGTTCTTTTAGATTGACCATTAGTCTGAGGGTGATAGGCAGTGCTAAACTTTACTTTGGTGCCCATAGAATCTTGTAATCTCCTCCACAATCTAGAAAGAAATCTAGAGTCTCTATCCGAGATGATCTCCTTCGGGACACCATGAAGTCTTGCTATTTCATTAACATACAAATCTGCAAGCCTATCAAGAGAATAAGTCATATTGATTGGTAAGAAATGTGCATATTTGGTTAACCTATCAATAATGACCCAAATAGCATCATGCTTTCTAGAGGTTCTGGGTAGTCCTGAAATAAAGTCCATAGTAATGCATTCCCATTTCCATTCAGGAATATCTAAGGGCTGTAACAAACCTCCAAGTCTCTAGTGTTCTGCTTCGATTTACTGACATGTCAAACACCTTGAAACATATATTGTAATCTCCTTCTTCATGCCTTTCCACCATTAATGACTTTGGAGATCTCTATACATTTTCGTGCTACCAGGATGCGTGGTGTTCTTTGAGTTGTGACCTTCGTTCAAGATTTGGTTCTTGATATCTAGGTCATTTGGAACACATATTCTATCCTCAAATCTCAATAGGCCATCATCTGAAATTTAAAAATTCAACTTCAATCCCTTTTCCACTTTATTTCTCAAGTATATTAAATGTAGATCTCGTAGTTGTCCTTCTTTAATTTGATGAATGAGATCAGTTTGCACCTGGATAGAGGTCATCAACATTATTGAGTCTTTTTTGGTGACTTTTCTTTTCAAATCCAAATGTCTTGACCCTCTTATTATTACTTTTTGATTCATTTCCAATCATATTTTTATTAGTAAACTTGTCCTTGTCATTCTTGCCACTGATCTCCAAAAATTCTTTTCATTGTTCCCATTAATAATCAGCCTCTACTTTCAATATAAGATGGCAAAAGAAATCTTTTGATCATTGGAACAATTTGGTACATCAAATATCTTTTCCATTCGCATCATCCATTTTTCTGCCACCAATGGATTAGGTGCACCATGCTTCTACTACGTCACTCTGATTCAATATCCCCAATCACTCCTTTCATCTCACTTAATTAGTCAAAACTAGATGAAGTAGGAGAACCAAATGTCCTCGTCCTCCTAGATTCCTAAAAGACATCAAAGAAAATTTCTACCAATCACTATATTTCACTAGACCTCAATATATTTTGCACGTCAATATATCAAATTTTTCAGTGATCCTCAAACCATGCTCTGATACCAACTCCTGTAACACCCCCTAAATTATCACATTTAGGAGTTGTGACCTTGTCTAAAATCAATAATATTATAATTCATCATCAATTCAATCTAGGATCCAATCTAACAATTTGAGGATACTAAGAACCATTCAAATCAATATTCACAATTTATAAACCTGTATGTTTCATAAATCATACTCCACTTCACTCAAAGAATTCATAAAATCCAAAGGCAACTCAACTAAACATCAACCACAACACAAATCCATAATCATAGAAATATATACAATCATAAAAAAAATAATTATTTACCATGAGTTCATAATCCTTATACAATTTAAACCTATCATTCCATAAACATGAGCGGTCCTTAAAACTTTTACAACACATAAGTATCAATATATCCTTAATATTACATCAGAAGTAAGGTATATTATATAACAAAAACCCATTAACCAACAAAGATTAGCCCAAAAATCTTCTACCCTTTCACTACTTCAACCCAATTCTAGCTTTTCAGTGCGTGACAAGCTACCCTGAAAATTTTATATAGCAACGGGGTGAGCATAAAGAGCTCAGCAAGCGACTAACATATCCATGGCGATAGGAGAAGTTCAAGCAGGCTTAGTATCAAGATAACAAAAGCAGAAATATAAGTATTCATTTGAAATCATCTCATTTGATATAAAAATCATAAAGGGTTACCTCATTCGAAAACAAGCGTTAGACATAACAATGGGAGAAAGGAAATTGGAGCATTTCATTGGCAAAAGAAGCATTTAGGCATGTATCAAATGACACATGAAGCATTTAGGTGCATATCAAAGGTGTAAGAGTGTTTAGGAGCATAACAATGACATACGAAACACTCTAAAGTATAACAAGTGAACCGAAATAATAAATACAAGCTTGTATGTCATTTTTGATATAGCATGCATTCCATTTTTATCCAAAGCATAAATATAAACTCATAAGCAAAGCTTTGGATATCATATCAAAAATATAGAGAGTGCTATAGGATCACATACATAATGTGATTCATCCATTTCTAGATGACCACCAAGCATAAGTCTCCCACGTTTGGGAGCTCCATCCACCCACATCTGAGTGAAGTCAATGGGGGCCGGCAGAGCATTGCGGGCTCTATGCATAACTCCCTTTACCATTTCTGGTAAAGGTTTACAATATCCCACAAGACACCAAAGTACAAAAGGGTAGTATGAACAATAACATTGGCATATATCGGAAGCACATGCGGAACAATAGAAATATGCGTATGCCTTTATCAAACAAGGAAATGCAAACGAAGCATTACATAATAAATTTTAGACATACAACAATTTCAGGATGAATAATACAAGAATTTCAAAGGACTAATATAAAGCTCAATTGAAAAAGAATTTAGTAGAAATCAAATTTCCAATAGGATGAAACTTGAATAGGCAAAACGTAATAAAGTTATCAATTTTGGTAGAATTTGAATGGTACATTTCCTGAATTATTTAAGTGACCAAGTATGCTCCATTTCACTAAAAATAGGTGTTATTAGAAAGTTGTATTAATCTATTTTCAGATTAACTAAAACCAGGAAGTTATAACAAATAGAGTAAAGGAAGGTCAGAATTGATCATCTATATTTTGTAGAATTTATATAATCAATTTAAATAGATGTTTCAGAAGGCAAACGTACTTTAAAATTTCCAAATTAGATCTTAAAAGAAATATATGTGAATCTAGTTTCTAAAGAACTAAGTTTTGCATAATTTAGCATTTTCACTAGAGAGTTATGAGCAATTTAGTAATAGAAGGTCAGAATTGATTATCTCTATTTTACAGAATTGATAGAATTAATTTAAATAGATGCTTCAGAAGGCAAACATACTTCAAAATTTTCAAATTTAGTGTCAAAAGAAAAATATGCGAATCTAGTTTCCAAAGAACTAAGTTTTTGTATAATTCAGAATTTTCAATAGAGAGTTATGAGCAATTTAGTAACAGAATGTCAGAATTGATCATCTCTATTTTGCAGAATTGATAGAATCATATTAAACAGATGTTTTAGAAGGCAAACATACTTCAAAATTTCCAAATTAGGTAATAAAAAAAGGTATCGAGTCTAGTTTTCAAAAAAGTAAGTTTTGCATAATTCAAAATTTTTCCTAGAGAGTTATGAGCAATTTAGTAACAGAAGGTCAGAAGCTGTAGTATCTGTTTTACCAAATATATGAGGTCTTTTTATTTATATGTTTGGATAGGTAAATTTACTCCAAATTTTTCACTATTTATATTAAATAAATTCTCTATAAGTCTCCTTTTATATGAAAGAGGTTTTTCCTCGATCTGAATTTGGTGCAAAATGTTATGGCCACACGAGTACTGAAAGGTCAAAATCTGAAAAATTCTAGATTCAACATTTGATGCATAAACGGCATGGATATCTTACATGCAGCCACAATCTCCCAATTTTCTCAAAATCAAGGTGAAAACAAGGATCAAAATATTTATATCTAGGATGGTTTAGAATACTTGCCTTTAAAAGTTTTGATTTCCAAATGTGGGGGAATTGATGCAAAGCCTTAAGCCAAGATAAAACTTCTTCTTCTTTAATTCTTTCTCTTTCTCTTCTCCTTCAATTCCTTCTCCTCTTCTCAAGTTACGTTGGCTATAAAGTTTTCCTTATTTGTGCCTTAAATTACTTAGGTTTGGCTCATGCTAAAATAGTGAGGTGGCAAGCATGCATGGAGGTTTAGGTGTCATCTTTAGAATAAATACAAGTGGCTCATCCTTGCTAATGCCACAAGTCCTCTATTTTATTTTATTTTATTTTATTTTTTCTTAGTGTGAATCTTTCATAAATCACCTTCAATTAATGAGATTCACATTTTGGTCACTCACAATATTTTCAATATATATATAAAATATTTAGTGCTAAAAAATTATTAAAAAAGATCCTCATATTTACAAATAAGTCCTTATAAATTTTTTTTAAAAATGAGGGATGTTACAGTAAGCTACGGACACTAGGGCGTATCTCTAGAATGAGACGGGTAGGTCGACAACACAATGTTTAACAATACGTGATTCCTCCTTTCAGATATACCTTTAAGCTGAGGTGTAAGGATGTGTCCATTAAGATAGAATCACATGGTCCTTGAGGAACTGGAAATATGTTTAGAAGGTGAGCTACGAATACTAGGGTGCATCGCTAGAATGAGACGGGTAAGTCGATGAAACTCATCATGGACTGCACCATGTCTAATAGTGTGTGATTCCTCATTTCAAAGATACCATTGAGCTGAGGTATATAAGGATGTGTCCATTAGGATAGAATCTCATAGTCCTTGAGGAACTAGGTAAACTCTGTACTCAAGTACTCACCTCCTCGATCTGACCGAAGAGTTTAGCTACTCTTTTCAGTCTGGTTCTCTGCCTCATTCTTATATTCCTTGAATTTCTCGAAGGCCTCGAACTTATATTTCATCAAGTACATATGTCTATACTTAGAGAAATCATTAGTGAAAGTAATGAAGTAGGAGTAACCAACTATGGCCTGAGTTAACATGGGATCACATACATCACTATGTATGAGTTCTAGCAACTTAATGGCTCTCTCTTCAGTTCATCTAGATGTAGAGTTGGTCAACTTTCCACGAAAGCAAGGCTCGTAAGTTGCATATAACTCATAGTCGAATGGATTTAAGTATCCATCATTCAGCAACTTTTGAATCCTTCCCTCATGGATATGACCTAGCCTACAATGCCATAGGTATACATTATTCACCTCATCTCGTTTCCTCTTTGACACACTTACATTCATAATATGTGGAGCAATGTCTAACATAAATAAATCATTATGCAATATTCCTCCCGTGATGTTCTTATCATATAATAATATTAAACAACTATTATTCTAAAAAATTAAATTATATCTACTAACTATCAAACATGAAATGAAAATAATATTTTTGATAATAGAAGGAATAAAATAGCATGCATCCAATGCAATAGTAGCTCTACTAGGCAAATGTAGGGTGACCTCGCCAACAACCACTATAACAACTTTTGCTCTATTGCCCATCTTAAGGTTCATCTTGCCTCTCACCAATCTCCTAGGTCTTGCTAGAACTTGCAATGAATTGCAGATGTGATACGCATTGCTAGTATTCAATACCCATGTGTTATCATAAAAATCTAAGAAATAGAGACTGATCATGAATGTACCTGAAGCTTCTCCAAGCTTTTATTTCGCCTTCTCTATAGGGTACTATTTGTCGTTCCTCATCCAGTTGTTGAATCTCAGATTTTGATGATGAAACCAATTGATAAGTTTTTATGACTTGATTTGTGTTTTGAGTGATGCAAGATGCTTCGATCAAGGAGAAACAATTAAAGCAGGAAGAATCATGTTGGACCGAAGGAAAATATGTCAGAAGATTAGATGTCAGGTTGGAGGATCGGTCGATATATCGCCAGAAGGCTTTGGGCCATGGATTCGGGCATCGGGCTAAGAAGAGCAGATATTGTGCCAAGGATATCAGAGTTGCGGAGTCAACTGGCCGAGTGGGCAATAGGCCGCAAGAGAGGATGATGCACCAAAGAATCGGACGAAGTATCGATGGACCAATGACATGCCGGACAACATGATTCATGCTTAGTAATAATTGTCTAGATCGAAGTGTGTTTTACATGTGCAAGATTAACTACAATAGCAAGGCATGAAGCAAAATGAAGTCCCAGAGTCAATGACGCGATTTTGTTGGGAGTTCGAGAGTTCGTCGGAAGTCTGGACGTTCGTCGGAAGTTCTGTAGGAACCAGTCGAGAGGTCTCAGAGCTTGCCAGAAAAGCTCGTCGGAACTCACCAAGAAGATTGTCGTGAAGTCCAGGAGCTTGCTGGGAGTCTACTAGAACATTGCCAAGGGATCGTCGGAAATTTGCCGGAAGCTCGCTGAAAGAAACTAGACTTACTTATTTAGCTTAGGATATGTCTCAGATTTCGTAGTTAGTACGTAATTGGGATTGGATTTGGGCCAACTTAATTATGGGCCAGTTGGGCCCATGTAAGGATTGTGTTTGGCCCAATGAAAGGCCCAAATAATGACCCAAGAGATGGCACCATCATGGCATAATCTTCGAGACTATGTCAGGAGATGGTACCACCGGTCTGGGCAGTGGTACCGCCCAGACACAGCTTCCGAGAGACTGTAGGCGATGGTACTGCCCAATGCAATGTCAGTGTTAGACTGACACTGGCGGTGGTACCGCCCGACCCTAGAAAACCTAGGATGAGATGTTTTTAGGCTCCAAGTTTGAATCAACTTGAGGCCTATAAATACCCCTCTCATCCCTGGTTAACATACACAAGTATTGAGAGTAAAAAGGAAAGAAACTCTACTGTAATCTTGTGTGAAACTCCTCTCAAAGTTTTAAGTGTTAGAATAGTTTGAGACAGGAGTGAGTGGGGGTGTAAGGGTTATCTCCTAAACCCGGTAAAAGGAGAAAGAGTTGTAAGAAGGAGGTTGATCTTCGCCTATAAAGAAAGATCGATAGTGGATGCTAGTAGCCTCGACGGAAGAGGAATCAGTGGAGTGGATGTAGGTCACGACGACCGAACCACTATAAAATTAGCGTGTTCTTTGGTTTGCATTTACTTCTTACAATTTACATTAACTGCAAACTGTCTTTAATACGCTCTTACTTTGCTTTCAAAGTTAAGCATTTCTAAGTTCGATTTTATCATACGAAAGGATTTTTCAAAATCGACGTTTTTATCCGCTGCACTAATTCACCCCCCTTCTTAGTGCCGCTCTTGTTCCTAACACCAGTGTTTGTCTTTACCGTAGTGGAAGCATTGACCTTTGTTCTTTGTCAGTTCCTTCATAGCAATTTTTGTTTTATCTAGTTTTCCCTTGCCTTTGCCCTTCTTAAGGGAATTTTTTGTCTTCCTTTTCTTTCTAGTCTCACCAGCATAAAGAACTAGCTTCTCTTTCTTGATAGTGCTCTCAACCTCCCTCAACATATTGAGGATCTCAAGGAGAGTCACCTCAAGCTTTTCATATTAAAATTCATGATGAACTGAGAAAAGAAATCTGGTAGGGACTGAAACATAAGATCAATACATAGGTTATCCTCTATGACCATTCCTAGACCTATGAGTTTCTCTATCCACCCAATCATCTTTAGGACATGGTTTAGAACTAGTGTTCCCTCAATCATCCTAATACGAAAGAGACATATGGATATCTTATATCGTTGAGTCCTTCTTTGTTCCTCAAACAATTTGCAAACATGTAAAAAAATAGATCTAGCTTCCATCTTTTCATGTTGTCTCCATAACTCAAGAGTCATGAAGCCTAACATGTAACACTAAGCAAGAGTAGAGTCATCTATATATTTCATATAGTGAGTAATATCATCCTCGCTTGCCCATTCCTCGAGTTGTATTAAGGATGTATGTGATTTTCTCTAACATGAGAATGAATCTTAGGTTGCGGAGCCAATCCGTGTAATTTGGACTAGTGAGGCGGTTGACATCAAGTATGTCACATAAGGGATTTGAAAGCGATATTTTCTGAAAATAAATATGTGGAAGAAATAAATAATATATAGATTTTATAAAAAGTAAACAATCAAGATAAGGACTTCTATCTTAACTTACTCCCACTATTTTCTCATAAGACACACAACTCCCTAGAGCATGTGAATCGGAGACCCCCCGACGGATCTCTAATGGGGATTGGAATCAAATCGGCATCTTAACGTAACCTCAAGGAACTCGACCAATCACACTAAGATCGACAAGGTAGGCAACTCTTGTCTATCATAACTCTTTGTGATTCCCATCTTGTTCGACCTCTGAATCACCTTAGCCTCGAGGGACTCGACTAGCCATGATGTTCAGTTAAGTCACCACCATCATTACAAGATGAGTTTGATTTGATGATATGCCCTTGAGGGACTCGACCAAGCATATCACATCCTTAGGTCACTGGTGATATTTCTATATTATAGGTAAGATATCGAATCACGATATATGTGAGCCTCAAAGGACTCGACCAAATCAACCTATATCAAGAATCGATTTCTTCTTATAAAAATGGAAGACCACGTGGGTCAATCTAATTGCCTCACATTTACCGACTTAATATTATCAAGAGAAGGGATTTTGATTCGGTCTCCTCATATGTCATGTCACATACATATTTAATATATATATATATATATATATATATATATATATATATATATATATATATATATATATATATATATATATATATATATAAGTAATCATATATCACATGAGTAATCACATCATATGATCATGGATCATAGCCTAATATGAACAAGCCCGAGCCAATAGGCCCAATTAGTCACATCATGATCTATGTGTGCTTCGGTGCATCTTTGGTCATCCATCTTATCCTCGTTGGTTCCGTCAGCATCTCGATGCATCTCCATGCATCATGATCATTCGTCTCGGCCTTGTGGGTCTCACTTTCACCTCCACGCTTCCGTTGTGCCTCCTCATATAATTACAACATAATCACAAGCACGCAGGCCAATAATGAACGAGAAAAATATAGGCTCGTAGGCTCCAATAATAATAATAATCACAATACACACATACATCGCATCACACGATCTATAATCATCTGTCCACATTATACATCACATATATACATCACCATATAGGACTATTAGATTGTAATAATAAGAATAATTAATTAAACCTTTCAATTAATCATTTTGTAGCCCTTTGGGGTACCCTACCCTAGGGTGCCCCATGCGGCCAGGAAACCCTGGTTGCTAGGGTTACCCCTACAACCAGAAAACCCTAGCCCCCAAGGTTGCCTCTATAGCCAGGAAACCTTGGCTGCAGGGTGACCATGGGTAGCTAGGTAACCCTAACTGCCAAGGCAATCCCTATAACCAAGAAACCCTAGCTGCTAGGGGGTGCCCCTTGCAGCCAGGAAACTTGACTGTAGGGGCTGCCAATCCTGTAGGTTGAGAGCACCCTTGTTGCTCTCAACCTTGTTGCTTTTGGCCAAGCTGAGAGCAGCAAGTTATGCTCTCGGCCAAGGATGTAAGTAGCCTTGGGCCAAATTATAGGATAGCAATAGTTGTTGCCCTTTCTCCCCTATTCTACGTTAATAATTTGGGCAACAAAATATTAATCTAAACTACCTTTTAGTAGAGAGAAGATGTGAAATCCAGATTTCAAAATTATGACAAAAATCATGGCAATCACACAAAAATAATTCTACGTGATTGAACACAACACGAAGTTTAAAAGCTAATATTTTACATGAACAACCTATCACTGATACCACTGTTGGGAAATTAGGGGTGATATCACATGCGCCGTAGAAGAATAGAAACAAAATTCCTAAATTTCTACAGAAAATTAGTCTATTGTCATCGTGCAAAAATTGGTGCGTAAAAACCCGTAAAATAAAAAAACTACGCATATAATAAAGTTGTGTTACCTAAAGAGGTCATATATCCCTGAAAACCTATAGGTTTGTAGGAGAGGATGAAGGAGGTCAACTGTTCTCCTCTCTAGCATGATCCACACGGTAGGGGTTGTGAAGATGCTCCTCAAATCACTGCCTAAATCTCCTTGCTGTGCATACCATATAATCAAGAAGGGGTCGGCCCTTCTTGTTGTCCATATGCCCCAAACAGGGGTTGTTGGCTAAGGAGGAGACGGGGAGAGAAGAATAAGAGGTGGCAGCCAAAAGAGATCTAGCCTATGGTCCTTTGGTTCCCTTCTATTTATAGAGACCTCCTATCAGCTTAACCATAATGTATTCTACCCTATTGGGTACTAGATCTCCATCCAACTATCCAAGCCTCTTAGATTAATGGATCTCTACCCAATAATATCTCATTGGCTCTTATTGGTTCTTATCCATAGGATCTAATAATTCAGGGGCTTATTGGATATCCAATAAGATACGAGCTCCAACGGATATCTCATATTTGAATCTCTACTCATCGCAACACATATCATATATGTGTAACCCTCCAGGTACAATATCGACCCATGAGTCATACCTATCAGAACTCCTTTTGATTCAGTGAATTATTATCTCCATAATAATTCGCCAAACTCATCGACTGTGGATGTACTAGGCTACTACGTTGCAATCCCTAAATGATGCAAGAGAATCCAATCCATTGGACATGTTTATCCTCAATTACCATATATCTATAGTCTCTTATCTATCTAATATCTCAGAGATCATATACCGGGTATTTGCTAGTTATAGGTGTCTTGCAAGCCAATTAAGTGGGTGATGACATGTGTGACATAATACCCTTTTTTTTTTCTTATTATATTATTTAACATTTTATCACTTTATATTTTATATATATATATATATATATATATATATATATATATATATATATATATATATATATATATATATATATATATATATATATATATATATATATATATATATATAGTGTGATGTTCATTGATTTGTGCAATGGGAATCGGATTATGATGAGATCATAATAATGAGACTGATTCATCTTTAAACACATACCCTAAATAATCTTGGTCATAGGTTACTCGAGAGGGGCATCGAGATAACCGGACAGATTAATATGTTGTATACCTATCCATATGATGGTGGCAGTTGGTCTCAAAGTACTCGTGTAGGGACACTAGGGATATAATGTAAGTGCTCATTGGAGAATGAGTTCACTTATTGATCCGCTCACGGAATGCTGGATAGTTGATGATGCCTTATTGTCATATAGTGATTCCGTCATCCCAATAGTGTATCTAGTGTTGAATCTCAAATTTTAATGATGAAATCAATTGATGAGTTTACTATTTAATCTATGTTTTGAGTGACGCAAGACTAACTTCGATCAAAAAAGACAAATCGATTAAAGCAGGAGGAATCAGATATTGGGCTAAAGTGAACATATAAAAAAATTGGATGTCGGTCGGAGGATCGATAGACATGTCAATCACGTGAGATTTGTCTTTTTTGATGAATGCAGTTGGTCTCATAGCTGCTCATGTAGGGACACTAGGGATACAGTACAGGTGCTCATTGGAGAATGAGTTCACTGATTGATCCGCTTACGGAATGCTGGATGGTTGATGATGTCATATTGTCAGACAGCGATTCCATAGTCCTAGTGGTGTATCTGGTCCTTAGACTTGAGACACCAAGGATGTCCTGTATGAGTGCTCCACTCTTTGATACCAGACTTATAGGTTTGGCTGTCCCAGATCTAGTACAGCTGGTCATTGGGAGTGGTAGTCGACCTTACGAGGGCTATTGAGTGTCGATAGAGGATCATCCACTCTCGACGTCATGAGAGGAATATCCCATGTGTTCTTGCTCAGACAAATCCCTGGCCAAGGTCATTCGGGTTGAGAGAGAAAGAGTTATCCGGGAGAATCCGATTAGAGCGAGACTCGAGTAGAAACCGTATGGGTCTGATAACACCATGCTCGATATACGGTCTCTGGGATATTAGATGGATGAGGGATTATAGGTACACGGTAACTAAGGACAGACAGGTCCAATGGATTGGATTCCCTTGTATCGTCTGGGGACTACGGCGTAGTGGCCTAGTACATCCGTAGTCGATGAGTCGAGTGAATTATTACAGAGATAATAATTCACTGAGTTAGAAAGAGTTCTGACAGGTATGACTCACGGCCAGCTCGATATTGGGCCTAGAGGGTCACACACATATGGTAGGGATTGCGATAAGTAGAGGTTCGGATATGAGATATCCGACGGAGCCCTTGTCTTATTGGATGCAGATCCAATATCCACTAGGGGAGGACTCATTAGGGTTTGACAAGGGACCTCTATAAATAGGAGGGATTCAGAGCCTCATAGGTAAGAGTCTTTGCTTGCCTTTCCTATTCTCCTCTTCCTCTCCACCTCAGAGCAGGCCTGGAGTCTTGAGGAGCGTCATCGCAACCCTACTGTGTGGATCACCGCTAGAGAGGAGGACGCTTGACCTCCTTCACCCTCTCCTAAGGATCTGCAAGGAAACAGGGGTATACGATCTCCCTAGGTAACACAATCTACTCTATACGCAGTTTCATGTTTCGCAGATTTTTTCGCACCAATCTTCGCACGACGACGAACATCTTTTTGGGAATCGAGGATTTTGTTTTCTTGTTCTTCCGTTGCGCATGTGATGTCGCCCCACAAGATTTCCCAACACTTACTACTCTCATTATGCTTACGAATGTGCTTTCAATTTAAACTCTTTTTTTATATCGATTTTCATCGAACGAAGATTTTTTAAACTGTTGTTTTTACGAAAGCACTAATTCACCCTCGCCCCTACCCCCCCTCCCCCTCCTCCTTAATCAAGATGGTCTTTCTATTGTTCGTCCTCCTATGTTTAATGGAATATACTACACTTGTTGGAAAACTCAAATGAGAGTTTTCTTGCTTTCTATGGATTTGAATTCATAGAATATTGTCGAAAGTGGATTTTAAAAGTCTTCTAATCTAATGAACAAATAGAATGATTTGGAGAATTTTTTTTTTCTTTGAATGCTAAAGCTATGAACGTTCTATTTTGTGCTTTGAATAAAAATAAGTTTAATCATATTTTTTTATGTAAAACTGCACATACGATTTGACACACACTAGAAGTAACTTATGAAGGCACGAATAGAGTAAAAGAGTCTAAAATAAATATTTTAATACATGATTTTGAGGTATTTCAAATGAAGCCAAATAAAACTATTATTATCATGTACACCCGTTTTATGGATGTCGTCAATAGTTTAAAAGCTCTTGGCAAATATTTTTTAAATCTTAAACTTATTAATAGTCTTACGATCTATTTCTAAAAATTAGGATTTGAAAGTAACTGCAATATAAGAGGCAAAGGACCTAAATAACTTTCCACTTGAAAAACTTATCAGGTCTTTGATGACCTATGAAATGACGGGCAAGGCATATGATGAACTTGATGAACATGAGAACAACCTTCCAAAGAACATGAAGGATTTGTCACTTAGAACAAAAGAAGACCAATCAAGTGAAAGCTCAAGTAATGATGACTTTGAACTCCTCACAAGTAAATTTAGAAAGCTCATAAAACAAGAATCAAAGAATAAAAATGAACTTAAAAGGAAGAACCTGCCAAAGAACAAGAAAGCACTCAAGGTGACTTGGAACAAAACGAGTGCATCCGAAGACGAGGAGTAAACCGATGAAGACGAAATGGTGAACTTCGCTTTGATGGCTCTCGACAATGAGGTAAACAACTCAAATAAATCTTCTTTATCTTACAATGGATTATTCAATGCATTTAATGATTTGTTTGATGATTTTAAATTAGTTAGTAAAAAGTATAAATTGTCAAAAAAGAAGTATGCTTCTCTTGCTCGTGACTTTAAAAAATTAAAAAATGAGTATGATAATTATATGTTAACTTATTACACTAAATGTAAAGAGTTAGACTTAGTTAAGAATGGAAATGTATTACTAAAATAAATGTTAGAAAATTTTAAAATTGAGAGCAAATCATTAAATATGATTCTCGCCAATAAGGGTCATATACATACAAAAGTAAGAATCAGTTTTGTGAGTAGCAACACTCAACAAAAACTAACTTTATTTGTTATATAACTCACATTACATATTTTCCATAAAAATAAATATAATTTTTATGGTAGGTGTGTATATTTTATATATAAATGTCCATTCAAGAATTATAGCTTGCATAAATTAGTTTGGGTTCGAACCATAAATGACCTTATGCCAAAAAGCAAGATAGATAGATTTAATCATGAGGGACCCAAAGTTCAATGGGTACCTAGAACAAACCCACCCTTCTTATAGACATCTCCAAAATTAAAAGCTAGAAGCCAAAAATGATTTTTTGATTGTGGATGCTTAAGGCTTATAACCGGAGATCTAACAAACTTCACAAAGCTCATTAGCTGAAACAAAATTATTTTGATTGAATATGCTCATGATTAATGAGTTTATATTTTGAAGTTATGTATGATGATTTTTATGATTTATGGCTTATTGATCTTGATGATTTTTTTATGATGATTTTTTAGTTTTTTGTTTTCATCAATGATGCATGGATTTGGCATAGAAAACAAGGATATGCTTGTATGAAATCAATCATTGAAATTGAAATTAAAAAAAAGGAAGAATGTATTTTTCTTGAAAATATCTCTAAAGCTTTTCGATTTTTTAACAAGTAATTCTTAGTTATGAATCTACTTTATGTTATCTCTTGAATTAAGAAAGTGATTTTGATGATTTGAATTTAATAAGTTTTATCAAAATCATGAGCTTGATTTCTTAATATTTATAACTTGAAATCATTTATGAATTAAGATCTCTTATTATATGTTCTGTATCATTTTTTCTTATTGAGATTTCTTCAAATTGAAATTTATCCAAATGAATCATGATTTCTCTTTTAATTTCTCGGAATTATAACTTGAATTTTTTTATGAATCAAGATTTTTTATGATTTCTTCTTTTACTAAAGAGAAGAATTATGCAAACAAATCATGATCTTGATAATTATAACTTGAGATTTTTATATAAATCAATATCATTCACTATGATTTTTTTGTTTTACTAAACATAATTTTTATTCAAATTTTTCTCTTGATTTTTCAGAATTTATAACATAAGATCACCTTTGAAGATCATTGACTATTTAATCTCCTAAAATTTCATTTCACCATTTACTAAAGAGGAGAATTATCCATATGAATCATGGTTTATCTTAATTTGTTGATTTTTAATGACTTACGTTTTTCATTTGAATCAAGATCGTTTAGTATAATTCATCTTTTCACTATTTGATTTATCCAAAAGAATTATAATTTCTCTCTTAATATTCACAACTTGAAATTTGTATTCAATGAATTGTATATCTTATTACCAAGTTAATTTTTCTTGATATATTTCATGTGATAATTTAGAAAATGATGTAAAGGAAAAAAATTTGCACTATTGTAACATTCCCTTTTTTTGACAATGACAATGAGGAAGAAAGATTTGCTAGTTTGTATAATTCAAGAAGAAAGAAAAACTTGTAAATTTGTAAAAATTTCTAACTCGTAAAGAAAGAAAAAATTTGCTAATTTACTCATCTCAAAATAGAAGCAAAGTTTGCTAACTTGCTATTTAAAAAAGATACAAAAATTTTACTATCTTGCATTTCTCGAGAAGCAAAATTGCTAAACTTATACATCTTTAAAACTTACAAGTTTGCAAGTTTAAAATCTTTGAGTTAATACTACCAGAAAACTTATTATTCACCATGGGCTGTATGTTCCAAGCATTTAAGTTTATCACTACAAGATAATTTGTTGACGTGATTATCACTATACTGACTTTTAGTGATAAACTATCATTTGTCACTAATATATATTCTCACTAAAATTTTCATATATACATATTAGTCATTGCCACTAATACCGTCACAAATATTTTTATCTATGATAAAAATATTATAACTATCACAAATAATATTTTTATTGATGAATATAATTATTATTATCACTAAAACTAATATTAACGACCGATAATATATTTTGTCATGAAAAATCATACGAGTCGACTCGCTAAACTCGATCAACTCAAGCGAGTCAACTCGAGTTTGCGAAGTCGACGCAAGCAAGTAAATCCAAGACAATATATTTTTATTCTCTAACATATATTTTATCGGTTCTATTTTTTTTACTACTACGGAATGGGGGAGTAGGCAAGGCATCGCGTCGGAGCCCGAGATTTCGGTGGAATCACAGGAGAATCTGCCGCTCCAAATCGGTGGCAAGGCCATCTGGATCTCGGCCGACCACGCATCGCCGGGAGGCTCAGTGCTGCTGCTAGAGACAACGCGGGAGGCAGGAATCTCGCCTCCTGACCGGCATCAGATGGTGATTTCATCGGGGTTCCCTATAGGTGCCAGAGCAAGGGCGAGGAGCCAAACCATGCGTTGAGGATACGCAACTAAATGACCGCAATGCCACCGACGTGCTCTCTCACAACTAAACCTCGTAGACTTGCTTGATGCCATCCTTGGCTCAGTTGTAGCCTTGACCAGACTTAGCGGGCGAGCGTGGTGTTTGCCTTCTTCACCTCCCTCGAGCGCTGCTCCTGCATCAACCTCGGCACTGCCGAGGATGTCAACGATGAAACCGAGGAGGCCAAGGACCGACCCCTCTTTCTCACAAAGCCCATCCTCCACCGAGAGGATCCCAAACACTCCTGTCTAGTGGCCATCCTCATGGAAACCTAAATCCTTGAAATCGATTGAATGATTATGGAGCATTTCCTATAAGGAAACTAGCTACAACCTTGTGTCATCTACCTACTGGAGGAGTAGGATTTGTGAGTATATGCAATGGTTAATTCATAACCAGTCATTGAACCGTATGTAAATTTCGATTGTACCCTAAGCTATTACTAAAATCAAGTTTTATTAGTAATTTGCATCTGCAAGCCTTTCTGAAATAGTAGGGATATAAATGTCAGTGGAAAAGTTATTCTTAACATACTGAATAACCAAATTTAGTGCATGCTGGATTTTGACTTTTCTTCACCAAGCATTTCTTACTTTTATTGCTCAACTACATATTTTGTTTTCCTGGCAACTATTGTTTATCAGGCTAGGAATTTTAGATGCCTAAACAAAACTATTGCTTGCAAAATCTTGTGTACTTCCCTTTGGTACTATTCTTCATGCCCGAAGATATGTTGTATTTCTCCATTCCAATTATATTGAAGCCCCACAAGCTAAATTGCTTAGCTGATGGGTATGGTGGGGAATATGTAGTTTATTGATGAGATTTAATGGATGTTTAACACGCTTTTTCCCTCCACTTACTAGAGTAACGATGATCAATTATGTATCACAACATAGTTGATAAACTGGTGGTGTTAAAATTATACTCTATAAACCTTTTGAGTCACTATTGTATGAGAATAGCTCTTGTATTAGGGAAACGAAGTTGGTCCTACCTGATGGCCATAATTGTTACATCTGAAATCTTGAAGATGTTCAAGATATGCCTGTTCATCTACATATTTGGATAATTTATTCATATTATACTTATATTTTCGGTGTTATTTACCATGCTCTTAATTTTTTTATATTCTGCTGGAATCATTTTAAATTAGTTTTGCAATTACATAGTTCGATGATGCGATTCTCCTTTAGTTATAAATATATTGATGCTACTCTCCTCTAACATGAATGTAGTGTTATGATATGATTCCAGAATGATTGTTTTTTCTATTTAAGATTTCCCTATAAAGGTTACATTGTCAATTGGTGTACGGTGGTCATGTATTGTTGGAGTCAAATTTTAATAAGACAATTAAATAGCCCACATTGTTTATAATGATCTTTTATACTCATTACAATTGTCATATTTTTCTTTTGTTAAGGTGTGGTAACATTCCATGATTTCTTAGACTCTGTAATTATAAGTTATTAATTCAATCTCTGGTAGAAATGAACTGACTACTACATAGAACACTTCCAAATTATATTAGCATACCTTTCATGATTCATTTAACTTTGTTTTTGATGTAATGGATAGTTTGGTTGTATTTGTCTCTAATTGGCAGAAAGGAACACTGGGTGAAGGGATTATTATTGTTCTATATACACTATAAAATATATCCATGGGTAAACTCCTTAAGGGTCACATTTTGCTTATCTTTCCTGGAACTTTGAATGTGGATCTGGAGACTGAAGCTTTAGTCTGGTTCCAGTGGATCAGTTTCAGCATTGACAAGTGGTCACAAGCTTTTTCAAGTCTTTCATCCTTACTTCCTTGCTACTTCAATGGATGACATGACATTGAGGACCCACTGAAATATCAATAAGTTATTTTATTTGTGGAGATGTGACATGAAAGAGACTCATGGGATTGACTTACCAGATACCCCTAATTTTTTCCTCAAATGATCGTTAGATATGGTAAGTCAACTTGCCACCTTTCTTAGATGGTACCTAACTAATAAAAAAGTATTAATAAATTTTTTTCTTGTGGTCCACTTAGGTTTTCTAGCAATGATTCTGCAATGAAAATGATGTTATCAACCAAACATTTTTTTTTCCAATACATGTGAATATATGTGTAAATTCATTAATCATGATTTTCTGTCATGTTTTAAATTAAATGACACATTTTTATGTCTAATTTCTGTTGACCTATGGCTGATGTAACAAAAATTACAATAAGCAAGTATAGCCATTACTATATTACTATAAAATTTGATCAATTCATAAAAAGACACATGATGATATGTTTCTCTTGTATTATAAGTATATGTAGAGTTTTGGTCAACATATTATTATAAGTTTTTGCTCTACTCTTATCATGTAAGTATGTGATCATGATTGGTATTAAACGTTATGAGTGATATATTTTATATTTGTCGTTTTTCCTTTCAAAGTAATTTTTTTTAGCTATCTGCAGATGAAGTGCAAAGTAATGAAAGAAACATCTGAATGATAAAATTATATCTTGATTGACATATATAGTTGCATTGTTAACTTTTATAACATTTGAAACGTGGGGGCATAAATTAAAATAAAAGATCCTTTTTAGAATTGCTTTCTTTATTTTCTAAAATGGATGATAACTTCTCCATATGCAAATTTTATTTGAACAATATATACATGTTCCCTTGTCATTTAAATGAAATACTTGGGTTTTGTATCTTAGCGTGCATGTATTATGTTTTCTAATTCTTTTTTTTTTCTTAAAAAAAATAAGCTTCCATGTAAATCTATGACTGCAACGTAGCTACAATGACCTTGATCACTAGAACCATCATTGTTTTTTAATACCTTAAAATGGTAATGATTCATGAATGCCTTGAAATTATAATTTACTTCTTAGTACTTCATTTCTCTCTTATTTGATACCTTGAATGTCTTGAAATGGTAAAAAAAATTACTCATTTAAAATTTACATCTTAGTACCTCATTTCTCTCTTTATTTATTCATCATAATTCCCCAAATCCCATGTCATGATATGTATATTAGTCACCATGCTATAACTTTGACATTATTTTAAGTTGTGATGAATTTATTTAAAAATCATTAATCTGGTATGTTTAAGAGGAGAATATATGCAAATTTTCATGGTTTTAAGTATTTAATGGTTTCTTTTCTAATTGTTATGTGGTTCATTTTGTAAGAACTTCATGATTATCCATTTAAAGTAGTATATGTTAACTTGATGTGGGGGAGTACTCATGGTAGTCTCCATGCTGCATGTGGTAGATTGTTGGTAAGTTTTGGTGGTTGGCACGGTGCAAGAATATCAAAACAAGTGACAAATTCAAATAATCTTGATTTGCACTTGCTGATTATTTCATGTTTAGCAGTTTGATTCCAATGTAGTCATGATTTATTTTACTTTTGAATTTGAGGCTTTTTCTGTTATCTTATCCCTTCAAATTATGTGGTTAAATAATTAAAATTGTTAGATGTTTGATGCTTATGGTAATCAAATTGAAGAAGGTATAGCAGTGTTCATTCTTGTGCATCCTATTTTATATATTTTTTTATTGTCAATCTAACGACTTATTTTTATGTAAGTATGTAACTATGACCTCATTTAGATGCAAAAGATAATGTAGAAGAGAGTGCCTAGGAATGAAGAAAAAAGAACATAGAAGTATATCTTTTTTTATCCTTAATACAGGATGCAAAAGACAATGTAGTAATTTTGATTTTGATATGACATGGACTTTGTGATTGTATGAACTTTAATATTGACTCTTAGACAAAATAATGTGGATTTTGTGATTGTATTATCTTTAATATTCATGTGGATGTTTTCGTTATAAAAAATTCTGATATGATTTTAAAATTATTAAAAATTCAGAGGTTGTCAAGAAAATTATTATTGACAGTTTTTGTTGATAATATGTCACTAGTGTACTTTATCACTAATGTTGTTTTTGTTAATAGCTTGTCGCTAATGAACTACCTCACTAATATTATTTTTGTCAAAATAAATACTAGTGATAGATCCAAGTAATTGTCACTGAAGCTTTTTATCTAAAATTTTAGTGACAGATTAGTTATCATTGAATTATCATCATTATTTTCATTAATTAGAAATTAGTGACAGATCAAGCTGTCACTAAAATTTTTTGTCATGACATTTAATGACAGAATCATCCTTCACCAAATATTGTCACATACATTACCTTGTCAATTTATTTATTTATTTTTAATGATAGAATTTGAGTATATTAATAAAAAAATAAGTCATTAAAATTTATAATTTTGTGATAAGTGTGCCTATTGTGTTCGCTAAAGCTTTCAATCATGATACTTAGGTCGACTGAAGTTGGTGATAGCTCGCATCGTCACTAATTCTTTTAGTGATATTTTTTTAACTTTTGGTGATAATTTTCATCCATTACTAATGAGCAAGTTGAAATTTATGTTCAAAAGTATACTTTAAGGGGAGGACTAAAGTTTAAAGTTATATCTTTTAAAGGATCTTAAGATTTTTATCTTCTAGATAAATTGATTAGATAGAGTTTTAATTGATTAAAATAAAAGATGTGATAATATTCTCTTAGTTTAAGGTGTTATTTTACACTTATAAATAGATGATACCATAGATGTGTAGATTTATTCAAGTCTCAAGCATCCAAGCATATAGGACTCAAGTCTAGAGTTAGATCAAGATCTTGTGAGTTTTTTTTTTTTTTTTTTCATCTTGATTTCTTCTTTTTTATTTGGTTTAATCTTGGACTAATAGTACTTTATTATTATTATTTAAGAAAGGATTATAATTATATGTGATCCTCTCTTTCTTCACGATAATAATAATATCAAAGTTGTAGTAGTAAGAATCAAATATAAGGTTATCCCGTAGAGTAATTCCATCCAATAACTCCAGTTGGATCAGGCAGTTATTTCCTAAAGCTTTTGAGCATCTTAAGAATGGTTTTTTTCGATTGATTAGACCTGGGACTTCCACTGACATTTATTCTGAGTCCTGGATATTCGAAATGCCTTTTTATTCAAGCCTACTTCCTTCGATATCTCTTCTGGCATGGATTTTGAATCATTCATGACACTATTTGGTTCCCTAAGTCCCCAAGGAAGATACATGGCATTGGAGGCATAATGTGCATGACAAATCTTCTATCATATCTGCCTTCAAATTTCTTCCACCCTTTGCAGGTTCAAGCCTTCCATCAGTTGGCACGGATGGCACCGTGCTTGGAGACTTTTCATCGTTTCTCAGGTAAAATTTTTTTTCCTTAGAAATTCTAGGTTCATGATCCTCCTAACTTATTGAAACTATTGCTCATCTAATTTTGTTGCTACTTGCTTTTGGAATTTTGTCCAGCTTAAAGTAGGGGGTGCATCTTGACCACTTTTCTATTTGGATGATGTCCTCCTGCAAGCGCTGTTGGGGCTTTTTATTGCCATTGTTTTTTGGTTTCTTCGGAAGGTGCGAAACAATAAGCTATTCGACAATGCTTGTGTCTCTACCACTTCTCTCCTTTGCATGATGAGTGCTATTTCTGAGGAGCAGTCCGGGAGTGCATTAGATTCTTGGTTAAATGGAATTCTCCACTCGGTTGGGCCAAGTTAATGGAGGCTGTGTTTTATGTGGTTGCAGGAGATTAAGCAACCATAATATGAGGTATTAAAGAGGGCATTCAGGCTGCTTTTGGAATTGGGATTCAATTGCTGCTCCACGCTGAGCCTGATTCCATGGCTATGGTGGATTGTCTCAAATACACTGCTGCAAATGTTATCAACGTTAGGTTATCCATCTTTCGTGAGGGTAATTGTCCTGCTAACTAAGCTTACAAACCACACGAGCTGTCGTCAATTTTTGTACTTGGTCATCCGGTTTGTAGTGATGCCATTGGAGATACGTGTAGTAGACATGCTTAATCCTCCTTAATACAAGCTCTATTTTTTATTGGAAGAAAAATTACAAGAGAAAGCTTGCAATACAAATGTTTTTTCAAATAAAATATAAATAATTATTAACATAAATCTTTTTTTCTAGTAAAATAAAAAAGTTGAATAATTGACTTTGATCGATCAAGAATTGACTTGATTTATTTTATAAAAAAAATAGGAAACTTCTATGAAATAGATTTATGGAATCAACTAATTATCTTGATTGTGAAATACCTTTGAGAAATATGAATCAGTATTATTATTTTAAGATATTTAAAAAAATAAAAGAAATACATTAAAAAAGAGTGGAGAGAGAAAAAAAAGAGAATAATACACTTGGATTGATCCCACATTATTTTAAGATTAACTTAAATATAAGATTGACTTATAAATTCTTATAAAGATTAATTTAAGTATTTTACTAGTGATTTGGGAGGTTGATGGACCAATTAACTTATCATGATAATTTGGTATAAATTAGGGTTTAATCTAAATCAAGAAGGAGAAATTATAATATCCTAATTAGTCTCATGTTAAAAATGAGTATGAGTAAGATTAAAATTGACTTATAAATATATGGTAAGGATACTATTCTAAACTTAATCTTAAAAATTTTAGTCGTAAACGAAATTGATGAACCAATTATCTTATTGGGCCCAATATACTTTCATAAGTTATTTGATACATGTTCATTCCATAAGAAGAATTATCTCAGTGTGAATATATTTTCATTTTAAATTCTTTTCCATGGAGAATCTTTAGATTTATATGGTTTTACATAACCTTCATTTTTCACACCCCACAAAATATCTGCGAGCTAAATAAAATAAAATATTTGCAAATAAAATATTGTTTTTATCGGTAAACATATGTATAGATAATGGTGACACCAAACTTATTTTGATTTAAGTGAACGCTCGATGTGTAGAAGAACTACAATTACATATACATTATGAAAGATCTGTAGAAATAAGCCTATAATGAATTCAATCAATCACTCAAAAAACATTAAAATAAAAATAAAAAAGATCGACGCAGGAAAATTACAATTACCTTCCGAACATTTTTAATATTTTCAATAAATTACTTGTGTGACATCTCCACCATTTTGTGCAGCAAATTGATGTCCAACTTGTTCCAAACTCACTCTCCCAGAAATCTTCAAAATCAAATGCTCAGAAGAAACTCTCTAATCTTTATCTGGATACTATTTTATGGACAGGTCGAAGGTTTCGTTCCCTACGCCTCCATGGATGATGAGGCACCAAACAGGAAGCCTCCGGTCTGCTTCAATCCTCCGGTTCCTCAACTAGAGGGAGGGGGCTGAATGAATGCAAGAAACCATTTCAGAAACACATAATAATTTATATGCTAAAAGAGACATTTGCTTATTCACAATAAATCTGCAAAAAGTTTTTCTTATTCCTGCTGGATTTGATTTGAAGTAGCAGCACAATATGGTTAAAACTAGTCTGTGCAACATTTGGCTACCAACTTATACATGAAATCCCTAAAAGCACAAGAATAATAGTGGAGAGGAGAAGAAGCATTATTAGAAAGCGTTCATGACGATTGCCAATAGATCACTGGGGATTTGGTGGCCTACTGTTGGCAGCAGAAACCCTCGAGCCCCACTCCAGCAGTTCTTTGCTCGTGTCATCCTTGTGCACGACGACGTCGATGAAGCACAAGCAATCACTCTTCTCGTTGGTTGCCGTCTCGATTGCCTTCTTCAGCTCCTCCTCGCGTTGCACCTAAAACGGAACAGTCGGTTCTCTTCTGGAGAGATCATGCAATCGATCAGACGCCAACGAATTTACCTTTGTCGTCCAACATTTGCCTTCGCCGTTGTGGATGGAATCGACCAAGGCGGTGTAGTTCCAGTTCTTGATAACGTTGTATGGGCCATCATGTATTTCGACCTCGATGGTGTACCCTCCGTTGTTTATGAGGAATATGATGCTCTTCTGCTCGCACCGCAGCATGGTGGAAATGTCCTGCGCTGTTACCTGGGTCCAATGCAGAAGACCGAGCTCTTCGTAATCCCAGGTTTCATCAGCATCAATGTTTCGCGTGCATTTATCGTACCTGAAAGCTTCCGTCACCGATGCAGGCAATGACACGCTTATCCTTGGCCGCCTGCGCGTATCCTAGTGTTGCTCCCACCGACCATCCGATGGAACCGTACTGCATTTGGAATTCATATCTACGACGATGGAAACATTAATCCGTGGGGTTTGCTGTTACTTGAGCGGATAAAAGATGAGAGCGGGTAGGAGGGGGGACTCACCCACATCCCTGTGGCAGATTCAGCTTCTGGCAGTTGAACCATGAGTCGCCGGTCTCCGCGATCACGGCCGTAGCGCTCGACAGCATGTTTTGGATGTGCTTGAACAGAATGTTCACCCTTAGTGGCTCGTCGGGTTGGCATTCGGGTGGTGCCCCCCTGGGCACGAAGATCCGGCTATAGTTTTCGTAGGCCGTCTTGTTGCAGTTGAGGCGTTTGGCCAGCGCCCGAAGGAAATCCTTCATAAGGATGCACCCGAACGCCGGCCCGTTGGCCACCACCACCCGGTCAGGCTGCACGATGATCGACTTCTCCTTCTTGAGGAGGAGGGAGTATCCCACGGAGCTGTAGTCATTGAAGATAGGCCCGGCGAAGACGTAGGCATCTGCGGACTCCACGATCTCGGCGCAGAAGGCAGTGCTGACGGCTCCCCAATAGGTGCCGATGAACCTCGGGTGGTGCTCTGGCACGAGCCCCTTCGCCGCCGGCATGACGGCGATCGCGTAGCCGCACGCGTCGGCTAATTCCACGAACGCCTTGCCTGCCTTGGCTACCCTGATCTTGGGGCCTCCGACCATGACCGGCTTCACAGCCTTGTTGAGGAACTCAGCTGCGGCTTCCACGGCCGCATCTAAGCCCATCTGATTGCTCAACCTGGAGAGCTCAACGACACCAGATCATTCACAGAGCACAAAAGTGATGACATGTCCAAACTAAGAAGGTTACCACTCCAGCGATTGATGCGGAACACTGGAGCAATAGAGATACTAGACCTGGGGGAGAGAAAGAAGGGAACGGGATCCCGGCTGAACGTGGGATGCGGAATGGCGGGAAGGTTACAGCTGATGCTGATATAGACGGGCTTGCTGTCCTTCATGGCGGTGGAGATGGCGGTGTCGAGGAGCTCGTGAGCGTTTTCGAGATTGTTCACCACCGCCTGCTTCGCCCACCCGAAAGGTCAACTCCGGGGCTCCGAATGGCGAAAGGTGAGACTCGGGGAAGATGGAGACGGAGGAAGTACCTGGTAGCAAGTGACGGTCTGGAAGCAGCGCACCTCCTGGGAGAAGTCGGGGAGGCCAATGGTGTGGTGCAGGATCCTGTTGGTGCCGTAGTCGTTGGTGTTGGGCCCGCCGACGATGCAGATCAGGGGAAGGTTCTCGCTGTACGCGCCGGCGATGGCGTTGAGGACGCTGAGGCCGCCGACGGTGAAGGTGACGACGCAGGCGCCGACGCCACGGGAGCGGGCGTAGCCATCGGCGGCGTAGCCGGCGTTGAGCTCGTTGCAGCAGCCGATGAGGCGGAGGCCGGGCTCCGCGATGAGGTGGTCGAGGAGGGTGAGGTTGAAGTCCCCGGGCACGGCGAAGACGTCGGTGACGCCCAACTGGACGAGGCGACGGGCGAGGTGGCGCCCGAGGGTGGCATCCGAGGAACAGGCAACCGCAGACGGCGAGAGGGTGTGGCACGTCGCCGACGGCAGCCCGCCCACGTCGTTGCTCACTGGCTTCGCCACCCCGTCCACTGATCCCACTTTGGTCTCCATAAAGATGTCTCAGAGGCGGAACAATCCTTGCTGCCGAAGAGGAAGCGGAAGACCTACTTATAGAGGTTGATGTATCTGCCTCCGACCTTAAAGGCATCGATCAAGTCGCCGCCATACGCACCTCGAACGAGTGTGATGGAAGTAGGAACTCTCTTGCCGTAGCTTTGGTCTTGTGTTCCCGCATCAAAGGGAGGAAAGAGTGCGTGGCATTCCGCTAGCTATGTGGTGATTCCTCCGGGTCGTGAGGAACAGGCTATCTTGAATGCTTCTCTCTTTACGAGGAATGCATACTGGAACGCAAACTACAGAAAATTAGAATCCCTGCAGCCGTCTCAACCCTACATGTAATTGGAATCAACGATAGGCTTTTATATATATATATATATATATATATATATATATATATATATATATATATATATATATATATATATATATATGAAAGGATAGCGTCTTATTTGAATAGGCCGGAATCCGACCCGGCCTGGATAGGGTTCGGTCCAATGAATCTGAACCGGTGGATCAGGTTGCTCACTCGTCCTATAAATACGCGCTCAACTCATGCCGCCATTTTGCTCGATCGCTGCGTTCCAATGTCCGACTCGATCTCAGAGAGCGTCGCTCTCGTCCGCTCTCAGCTCGAGAAACGAAGGTGCGCCTTTCGTAGACCCTCTCCTCGGCCTCAGCTGTTCCTCCGCTTGGCCTCCGCCGCCTCGATCGCCTCTTATCCCGACGCCTATGATCTCGATGACTTCTTTTCTCCGCCAGACTCGACGGACGAACCCTTCAGATCTTGGAATCGGTTCTGGTCGCGCGTGATGTGCAGTCGCTTCTCGAAACCAGGTCGGCCTTGCGGCAGCTCTTTCGATCCGAGGCCTTGTCGGTCATGGGAGGAATCTCGGGCATGACGGTCGATCGGAAGCTCAGCACGGTTCAGTTCTTCGTCTGGGCCTTTGCTCTTGTCGGGGATGTCGAGGTGAGCCTTGATCTTGTTGTTTATTTGGTTTGGGTGATTCAATTTTGATGTTGCCTCGTGTCCTTTTCTTCAAATGCTTTGGGTAGTTTCCTATTAGTAAAAAAGCTTTTGGGATGACGAAGATCTAGTTCTGTTAAGTTTTGTTGATTCCAGTGAATTAAATCGAAATAATAATTTTGCATTTTATTGTGGAGAACTGAATCTCTTTGCTTCTGATCTTGAATGATGTAAGTTTAAACTTGTCATCAGCTGGATGTGTTAGTTTAACTACCAGACTTTTTAGAATAGGATTTGATAGAATTGTATCAAGTTTGAGTAGTTCTTGATTTGATTCGACTGCAAAATTCCATTTTGCGTTGGTTGAAGTCATGAGAGAAGGCTACTTGCCTGTTGGATGACAAAGTATCATCCAAATTTGAGTCGTCCTACCAATTTCTTATTAACATGATTGGCTGACAAAGTTTCAATTAGGTAATTCACAGATATTCAATCTGGTATACTAGTATGACGGCTATCACATTGATCTTGTCTGTTGTCATGCAGATTATGTATTCATAAGGACCAATGTTAGATGATATTGGATGTTGTGACAGGGAGCTAATGAATAAATCTAGGGTCCTTAGTTTTTTGTACATGTATAAATTATTGTGGAATCGTGGGTTCATGTTTGAACCTGCTGGACTCATTTGATCATTCACTATTGCAGCTTTATCTGCAGAATCAACGTTCAATTTGGAACCTGCAGAACTCATTTTAACATTTAATATTGCGTCTTTGGCTGCAGAATTGAACCAATTATCGGCATTTTTTTCTGAGCTTTATTTCACTAAAATTTGAAGATAAAGTAACTATTAACTAAATGTTTGCTTTTCTCAGAGTTGTTTGTTGCTCAAATATGAAGCTCTGGTTCTACGGGAGTCAAAGCATCTTAAAATTCATGGTCTAGAAGTTTCATATGAGGAATGGTTGACTTTTGCCAAGGACTCACTTGATAATGGATTTTACCCAGTTGCCATACAGGTACCACAGCTTGTCTTTTCTCATTAGTAATTACCATCTTTTTATTTTCTTGTGTGATTCTTTCTATGTGCCAATGTGCATCTTCTAGATTCACAATTTGTCACCCCCACCTTTAGCCCTCTAATTTCAGACTACCATTCATAATTCTGAAATACTGATGAAATTTTACTGCTATAGTTTATTTTGGATCCCCATCATCTGGAAGATAAAGGGTTCTTGATTTTCATCAAAAATCAGTCATGGTCACATTTGTGTTCTTGGATGTTGGTTTCTTTCATTGCTTAATGTATGTGCTCTAGATCTTTTGATCTTCCTGACTTTCTGCAGTGGTCGTAGCTACAACTGCACTCTCCCTAGAAAATTCATTGTTTTATTTTTTGACTCCTAGTTACTAGCTACCATAATCATGCTCTTAGTTATTTGAGTTTTTCTTTCTTTACTTTATTCCTCCTTGATTGTTCTAACTGATTGTGCCGCTCGTACACTTTAAATTCTGAGGTGTCTCAGGATATAAAATGTGTAGATATACTTTCTACCAAGTAAGATGTGTAGAATATATTTGATTCATTAATTATTCTGTATGGCATCCACTATAGCTTGATGTGTTTTTATTTTGTTTTCTATATCTTAAATGACTACTATAAACAAAATTACAGCAATAGGAGTGTAAAAGATGTGCATGGATGCTTGTCTTTGATAATAAACATAAGCTAGTCTATTCTTTCCTAGTTTGCATCAAATGATGCTTCAGTGAGAAGTTCAAAAGATTTTTTCACTAAACGCAATATATGTTGGTTTGGATCAGCACAATGATTCTTGGAATTTGAATGTATAAAACAATTCTTAAGTTTAAGTCACTTCATTTTACTTATCTTTTTTTGGAAAATGGTCTTAGTGTAACTAATTTTGACTATTAATGTAATGCAATTCTTTATTAACATATGATGGTTATTCATTTGTACAATACTGGTTTATTGGAGGATGTTCATGGAATTTAATTAAGTTCTCAAATGAGAAATGTCTACCTACTTAGTATGATTTTTTAGTAGTTTCTTTCTCAGTATGCATATATCAGGAGTTTAGCAGCTACTTATGAAAATGATTGGCAGACTAATCCTTGATGTTACATCATTTTCAGTTTCTTACACAACTAAATTTCCTTTAAGTTGATTTGATGTTTGAGTTCACACGGTACATAAAAAAATGATGTCAGAGTTTTTATTACCAAGCAAATTCCCTTGGTATAACTATCGAGTGTAACACCTTTTGGCAAATCATGCTATTCCCAATTTCACGTGATATTGGGTTGGATTACTATTATGAATACCCTGATGTTACACATGCTATAACTATTTGGTCTCGTGTTCATGATTCCATTAAAAATGTAGCTTAGACTTTTGATTACAAAAATGGAAGTCAATTGATTGTTTTGAGTTCTAGTATTGACAAATCAGGTTGTATTCAGTGCTCGCTTTTCTGAAATCAGCATGTATTGTTCAGGGCACTTAAATAAGTCAAAGAATTTAAGTTAGGTTGTGGAAAGTTGGCAACTGATCCACCTTAGAAGTTACTCAATAGTCAATATAACAAGATATGTCATGTGGCAACTGATCCACCCTAGAAGATACTCAATATAACAAGAGATGTCATATATATGTTGTATTATTTCACATAATATCATTTTGTGTGCACATATAGGGAGGGGAACTAGTACGCTAACCAGTTAGCCAACTTTGCTAGAGTTAATAAGTTTAATTTTTTTGCTGGAAAGACCATTGGTCCAAGGGCTTGTGCCCACTCCTTACTTTTTGATAGGCAAGGCATCGGTTGTTACAGAACTGTGAAGTAGTAAATTTATGTGTTTCTTTGGAAAAAAAAAGAAATCAGGTCTTCGCGAAGCCCTTAGCAGTTGTTAAATTGATACCTTGCAAAAAGACAGTCCTAAGAGTTATGGGCTTGACACCCTGCTCAGAACTTGAGTGGCCATCCTGCTTGCAGGTTAGAGTAGACAAAGTAAAGAAAAATACAATTTTGTTATGAAAATTCTAAGATGATTTTCTGTATAATGTTAAACTATTTTTAGAAAATAGATTCAATCTAGATCCTAGAATCCAATGCTTCACTGGAACTTAAGAATTTTCTTTAGCATCCAAGAACTTATATCAGAAAATACATCCATTCATCAATTTTTAGAACTTGAATGTGTTAGTTGTTTTAATTCTTTCTTTCTCCTAATACACTCCTGCTTTTAAGGACTCTTCGTTATGAATCATTCTTTAGTATCCTCTGATATGGAATGAATAACTAGCTTAATTATGTCACTCTAAAGGTATCAAGGTTCACACCAACCAATTCAGAGAACATTATGATTATTTTTTCTATTATTTTACTGAGTTGTCATTTGTGTATAAGGCTTAATGTATATGAGGACTTCTTTTAGCTCAAAGTTGTTGCTTCACCATGCTTATGAATGATCCACATGGGTGCTAAAGTGGGTTCATTTTTTTTTTCCAACAATTACCTTGTTAATTCCATTTAATAATATTGATCTCTAATTATCTGAGTACACATTATAGGATTATCATAAGTAGTCTGAAACATCATCTTTTCTCATCTCATTTCATAGGGTTTTGAAAGGGCACTTCATTGCTTCCAAACCGAAAAAATTGAAGATCCAGAGTTTATGTCATCCGAGGATGCACATATTATCAAGTATATAAAAAAACTGAAAGATGTTGCAACATCATTAATTGCATCATGTTCTGGTATGTGTCTTATTTGGCTAGAACTGAACTACTTGAAAGAGATTAGCATATTCTTGCTTAACCATCATTAAAACTCTATGAAAATGAAAAAGTAATTGAAGTGGCTTTAAGAATATTAGTTTTATAATACAGTCATATAGAAGCTGGAACAGATACTGTCACCTGTAGCATCAGATTGATATTGTACATGATAAATTTGTGTGTATACTGAATAAAACAATAGGAGCTAAACAACCAAGCAAGTGCAATTACATTTTTGGCATAAGGCATGCCACTAGAACGCATGCCTTAAATCAGTCATTAACCTATAACCTCAGTGCAGATATACAAGCTTATAAAATAATTATCTTATACCTCTTGGCACAGATATACAAGCTTATAAAATTATGCTTGTGATGAACTAGGCCTAAATAGAGGGTGAAACTTTGTGTCATGATAAGGTTACTGCATTGTGGTCTATCTAACAGATATGAGTAGGATCAGGGTACATAGATCAGTCCTTCTCAAGGCCTGCATTGGCGGGAGCCTTGTACAATAAGCATTTTTTTGTTGACATGGCAATATAATGAGAAAGATTGAGCAACTTATTGGAGCTAGAGAAAATTCATAAAGACCAGTGACATTTGACCCACTTTACTATGAAGTAGGGAAGAAGGCATGATAATCATTCAAAAATATGGAGAAAATAGGCTAAGTCAAGGGCCAACAAAACAATCTTTAATGATCAAATAGGCAATAAGGAGAGCTTTCAGTGTTACTTCATGGTGGTGTCAATCAAAGATTCAATAATGTGATTACTTACTGTTTCATGAGTTGTATCAATAATATTCATTCTAGTTCTTAATATTCTCTCTAATTTTTCTCTATCTTGGTCATCCTCATCTCTCTTCTTTCTACTCCTTTGAGGTGTCTTTTTCCTAGAGGAAACAAGACACTCGATGTGTGGCTTTACATTCTATCAATAATCATAACAGAGTCCCAACATATCATGCAGAAGCTTTCAGAGAAGGACAAATAAAACAAAACTTTGAAAGAGAAGGGTCTGCTAGGACTAATTATTTAAGTTAACAGTATTTATATTATATTTCTTGCAAATTGAATTTTTTGATCTAGTTATGAATAAAACAATGTGGATTTCTTATGGCAAAAAAAAGTTGATCAAATGTGCTTAAGCAACTCCTGGACATCAGAGTGATGAATATTAGTTTATTGTTGATTAAAGTCAGCATGAGATATAAAAGGAACACACGGACGCAAACACACACATGTGATAACGTAATCCAACAACTTGGTCATTGCTTGATGAGGGACACTCAACAAAAGTATATCAATGATCACAATCAGTTAATTTTAAAAGGAGTATCTTGTCCATTCAAGATTGGTGCCTTGATCAAATACCTAATGTTGTAACTAGATATCTAGAAGCACTTATATATTTTTTAACAATAGTAATTATTACAAAAAAAAAAAATATTATTCTGAACCAATCTGAAAACATTAATTTAGGGGAGAAACTGATTCTGTTGGAGAGAGGACCAAAATATGAGTGGGAATCTTGCCTTTGCATTTTTAGGATTATTTGTTTTTTCATTTACTAAAGCAAAGTACTCTATGAGAAATAAAAATTAATGTTTCTGTTGGAGAAACATTAATTTTTTATTTTTTCAGTCATATATCCAATCCAACTGGATATTGGATTGATTCTACTATTGCGATTGAGGCTGCTTGATGCTTTAGGGCGCATCTAAACTCACATGGAGCCTGCCTTCTCCTTTGCTCTTTCCAGCTTGTGTCTTAGTATCCGCCCCCTCGAAGTCCTCTGGTGGGATATGGTAATAAGACAGTAAGCGCAGTTGAGCGCCTTTTCCTCGCTACAATATATGGACACTCCGTTTAGTGCTATAGGGCGAAGCGGGACATGTTTGACCTCACACCTAACTAGTGTCAGGTCGAACGAGCCCCCTAGTTCTAGTTTTAAGACCGGAACATTAGCAACATTGGATTAGGATGAATATTTGAAAAGCGCTATATTTTAGGCTTTTCTAGGGAATTCATCCTATTTTTAACCTTATAAACTACTATGTGTCCTTGCAATGATAAAATTATGGTGCCTACTGGGATAAATAGCTTGTGTTGGTCAAGGGAAATCTTTGTATTATCTGGTGTAAGTTGCTTAAATTAACAACAATAATCATTGTGCTAGTTATACTAAGTTTTGTGCATCATCTAGTCAATCTTCAAAATCATATTTTAGTCCTCAACAAAATATGGATGAGTAATATAATTAAATTACTAGCAATGAATGAACATGATTATGCAAACTCAATTTATGATTAATTATAAGATCATATTTTTGGATAGAATTTCTGTATCAATTTGTAAATAACAGGATCCTATTGTATAGTAATTATTCAGGGATGGTTATTATCTAATTGGCTTTATGCAATCTACTTATATATTTAAAATTGATACAAATGGGTGTTGCAGTAGAGTGTGAATGCTTCTATGATTCTGCAGTCATATAGTTCTACTTTTCATAAAGCTTAATGTCTTAAAATTTCTAGCTGGTTTTGTAGATTTAGGTGAAAGATATTTCTGCTAATATCTGAATTTTGGGGCAAACCAGTTCAGACCCAGTCTGCAGAATATTTGAAAAGAAAAGGCACACAAGAAAATATATGCATTTCGTGCCCAAGTAGGACAAATCATGTAGCCAGTTCAATGTTCAGATGTGGTATAAAGAAAAGGAACATGCAAAAGCTGCAAAGAAGTCAAGGTCTGCCGAAGGAAATAGTGTTAACTGGTAAAAAGTTTTGATTGCTTTTTAAAGCAAAGTTCTGAAGCTCAACGTCAGCGCGTTTTGACCAACATTTTGCATGTTTTCAGTAGAATTTGATAAAAACTTCTTTGCATTGTAAAGGCATTTAGTTCTAGGTTAACTTGGTCAGAAATCATTCGGAGTAGGATGGCATGTTAGTTCTTTGTCTTTGCTTTATGTGGACTTCATTGCTGTTGAAATTGGCACTGTACAACAGTCTGTATCGTTGCTTGAAGATTCACAAAGGGACCAAGTTGCTATGTTTTCTGGATTCCGAAGGGGAAGTGGCCACTTACTGATAGTTTTATTGTGCTTGAGTCTATTCCCTCGGGAAATGGCCACTGCTGCTAGTAAGATGGATGGTTTGGTGATATTACTGTAGTGGTATTTGTCTGCAGTGTATCTAATCCTCTTGATTCAGAGTGGGCATCATATATGTATGTTGATAATCTTAGCCGTTGCAGCTACTTACTGGACTCATCTATGACTGTGGCCTACATTTTCGACTTGCGACATGCCAGGGTTCTAATGATATATATAAGGGTGGTAATTTGTTGCAATTTTTTATGATAATGATCCACTCTGATCCTCTGGTAGATCTTAGTAAAGCAGCTGATCAGATGGCTGAATTAGGCAAACTTATGCTGTGGAGCTCTCAATTTCCTATTGATGTTAGTGATTGAGATCGAACCGACTGATGGTTAGTATCATATGGATTTCTAATTTGGACTTCTCTGGTCTTAGAAAGCAATTTCTTTTTCATTACCTGTTCAAAAATTTCAAAGACCCATTCCTTTTATTTTTTCTCTTTATAATTACTGCACTGAGAACTTTACTACCTCCTCTCTTTACCTAACCTCCAGAGGGATTGTGGCTTTGCTTTGTCAAAAGAAAAAAAAAGGGAAGGTTCAATCATTGATGTTTGCTTCATGCTCATCCTGGCTCATAAATCATAAGTTATTTTAGTTGATGAAGAAGTCTATCTAGGTTCCAGAATTGAGGTTTTGATTCAGTCAAATTTGAAATCAGAATCGAATCGGCTCCGAACGGTTCCGGTTTCGAACTTCATATATTTTAATTTTAAATTTTAAATTTTATTTTCTTAAAATGCTCCTTCAATTAAATATTTATTAAATTATTAGAAGGGACACATTCTTCATTTGCAGGGGCATTTGATCATTTAGATTTTTTTTTATCAGTTCAAAACTGAACTATCATAATTCGATTTTGACTTGATTGAACCATCGACTCGATTTGATTTTGATTCATGATAATGTAAGTATAAAGATCTGTAATTATGCTATGTCAATAATGCGGAAATAACCTATATGCCAGATTGAAATCAATGCATAGATCTAATTATACGATGTATACCTTTTGATGTCATATGTTCAGAGATCCCGTTGATCTGCTAAGCACCGTCTTTAATCCAAGATCGCTGCAAGCACCATCTTTAATCCGACCATCTTTAATCCAATCGCACGCAATCTGAAGGAGTGCAAGGAGCTTCTCCTCTCTTCTTATCCTTTCACAGGATATACACAGATTGATGGATTTAGGGAGAGTGTTTTGGGGAGAGAGTCGAGGAGAATAACTGAATCCCTCAATGGAGAGGTGTAGTGGACTTAGTCTATTGGCTAAAATATCTGAACGGAACCCAATTAGTTATTCTATTATATATCTTATTCAATTATAAAAGGGCCACATATTCTAACATTCTCCCACTTGGCCCATTAATTGATAAGATATAAAAGAGATACAAAATCAAAACAAACAAAACAAAATTTGTTTGAAAATAATTTTACCTAATTGGATTCCAAGAAATTTTGAAAAACATTTTATACATGGTCATGTTTTAAAAATAAGCCAATAAGTCCAATAAACATAATAATACTATATTAAGTCCAACTATTAATGCGAGTCATAGCGGTTGTATTTCATCAATGTCATACTCCCTTCTATGTACCACAACATTGTTAGTCTTTCCTAACATAGTCCATAATGACCCCTGTAATTTGTCTTGTCAAGACAATCCTGTTATTACATTCAACCATAATATGCATAAACATAAATGTAAACAGGATAGTAGAAACATATAACTTTAATTAAGTAAAATGTCAATAATAGCATCCACATAAACATGCATCACCATATCCTTTATGACTTGCTCACAAGCCCCATTCTAAGAACATGTTCTTTGAATATTTTGCACTGTAAGGCTTTTGTCAATGGATCAACAATCATCATAGTGGTGCTCAAGTTCTCAATTGACACTTGCTGTTTCTGGACTCTTTCTCTAACCACCAAGTACTTTATCTCAATGTGCTTGGAACCACTAGAATACTTGTCATTCTTAGAGAAGAAAACTACTGCGGTGTTATCACAAAATATCTTCAGCGACTTGGCAATTGAGTCGACCACACCAAGTCCTGAGATAAAATTTTACAGCCATAAAGCTTGATTTGTGGCCTCAAAGCATGCCACAAATTCAGATTCCATTGTTGATGATGCAATAATCGATTGCTTTGCACTTTTCCAAGAAATTGCCCCACCAGCTAACATAAATACAAATCCTGAAGTGGACTTCCTGCTGTCGAGGCAATTTGCAAAATCAGCATCTGAATATCCAATTACTTCAAGCTGATCAGATTTCCTATATGTGAGCATATAATCTTTTGTCCCTTGTAGATATCTCATTACTTTCTTTGCAGCTTTCCAATGTTCCATTCCTGGGTTGCTTTGATATCTTCCCAGCATTGCAACTGCAAAACTGATATCTGGTTTTGTACAGGTTTGAGCATATAATAGACTTCCAACTGCGCATCCATAAGGAATATTCTTCATTTGATTCTTTTCTAAGTCATTTCTTGGGCACTGGTTTTGATTGAATTTTTCACCTTTAGTAATAGGTACATCATTGGTTGAGCAAAGCTGCATATTAAATCTCTTCAAGATACGATCAATATATCCTTTCTGAGACAATCCTAATAATCCTTGAGATCTATCTCTGAATATCTCAATGCCAATAACATAAGATGCCTCATTCATATCAACCATCTTAAAGTTCTTGTTGAGAAATATCTTGGTTTCGTGCAATAAACCAAGATCACTACTAGCAAGTAAAATATCATCCACATATAAGACCAATATAATAAACTTGCTCCCACTTACCTTCAGGTATATACACTGATCAACAATGTTTTCCTTAAATCCGAAGGAAGAAATGGTATTATGAAACTTTATATACCATTGTCTGGAAGCTTGTTTAAGGCCATAAATGGATTTCTTAAGTTAAAAGCCCAACTTTCTTTTCCCTTTTCTATGAATCCTTCGGGTTGTTCCATATAGATTTCCTCATCTAGATCCCCGTTTAGAAATGCTGTTTTCATATCCATTTGATGCAACTCAAGATCATAATGAGCTACTAATGCCATAACGATTCTCAATGAGTCCTTTTTAGAAACAGGAGAAAAAGTCTCATTATAGTCGATGCCTTCTTTCTGAGAAAAACCTTTAGCCACAAGTCTGGCTTTATATCGTTCGATATTGCCCGTTGAGTCACGTTTTGTCTTAAAGACCCATTTACAACCGACTCTTTTACAATCATTGGGCAATTCAACGAGATCCCAGATATCATTCTGTACCATTGATTTTAACTCTTCTTTCATTGCATCATACCATTTTTCAGAATCGTTACTTTCTATGGCTTGTGAAAACGATAAGGGGTCTCTTTTTATTCCTATATCATAATCTGATTCTTGTAGATATACAACATAATCATCAGAAATGGCATGTTTCCTTTTCCTTTGAGAGCTTCTCAAATCTGCCAATTGTGATTGTTCTACAAGATCATCAGCGGCGACATCAACATCATATGAGAGTTCTTGGATGTTATTTTGTTGTTCACCCTCATCAATACTCTCATTGATTTGAGGAACAACAATCTCTCGGACAGGAGATGATATGGGAGAATTAACCTGAATCTCCTCAATATCAAAATTAATCCTTCGAGATTTTTCACTCCCACTGATTTCGCCATTTTCTAGGAATTTTGCATTACCAGATTCTACTATTCTCATACTATGATTAGGGCAATAAAATCTGTATCCCTTAGACTTTTCTGGATAACCAATAAAATATCATGAAATAGTTCTTGGATCCAATTTCTTTTCATGTGGATTGAATACTCTTATCTCTACAGGACATCCCCAAATATGTAAATGTCTCAGACTGGGCTTCCTACCAGTCCATAACTCAAATAGAGTCGATGAAACTAACTTACTAGGAACCCTGTTCAAGATGTACATAGTTGTCCTAAGAGCTTCACCCCACATCGACTCAGGTATAGAGGAATAACTCATCATGCTCCTAACCATATCCATCAAAGTACGATTTCGCCTTTCAGCAACACCGTTCTACTATGGCACACCTGGTAATGCATATTGAGCACAAATACCCCATTGTTCTAAGAATCTAGCAAAAGGACCAATATTCTGATTAGATCCATCATATCTGCCATAAAATTCACCACCTCTTCTCTACTAAAACAAGGAATATGGAGTGGTCCGCAAATATCAGTATGAATAATCTCAAGGAGTTCTTTACTTCTTGTGGCATTTTTCTTTATTTGTTTAGTTTGCTTTCCCTTAATGCAATCTATACAAATATCAAAATCAATGAAGTCTAAATGTTCTAAAATATTATCCTTCACTAATCTTTCAATTCTTTCATTGGAGATATGCCCCAATCATCTATGCCACAATATAGAAGATCTTTTATTATTGAAACTACGTTTCAATCCAATATTTGATTGCAAGGTCATTAGTGTCTTTGCAAACTCAAGATCCAAATTAATTCTATACAAACCATCACACAGAATTCCAAAACCAACTTTTATTGAATCGTAAAATATGCTGAGTTTGCCACTACCAAAAGAAATATAATATCCTAACTCATCAATTCTAGAAAGAGAAATCAAATTTCTAGAAATTGTAGGGACATAACATGTGTCAACAAGATCCATCAAGTGACCCGTCTCTAAGCGTAGACGATAAGTTCCCATTGATATCACTTTCGCTTTAAGACGATTTCCCATAATGATGAATCTTTCATGTTCTTTTGGTTTCCGAATTGAAAGAAATCCTTACATGTTATTTGTAATATGAGTTGAAGCACCGGAATCTATCCACCAAGTGTTAGAAGGAACTTCTGTAATGTTTGATTCGAAACATACAAAGGTCGAGTTAATACCTTTCTTTTCGAACCAAGTCTTGTGTTTAATGCAATCCTTCTTCACATGTCCTTTCTTACCACAAAAGAAGCACTTTATAGTAAAGGCTTTCTTTTCATTAGTCTGTTTAACATTTCCAGACTTAGCAAATCTCTTTGATGGATGATGCTTCAACTTTCTTTTCTTATTACCACCTCCTTGAGTAGTCGTCATGACATTATATGAATTTTCCTTCCTTAATCTCAATTCTTCTTGAACACACATGCTAGTCAACTTATTCAAGTCCCACTTATCCTTATTTGTATTATAGTGAATCTTAAATGGGCCAAACTGAGAAGGAAGAGAATTGAGAATAAATTGCACAAGGAAAGATTCATCAACATTCATGCCTAATGTTTTAAGTTTTGCAGCTTTGTCAGCCATATTGAGGATATGATCCTGAATTCCTCAAGTACCATCATACTGAGCCGTAGTCAGTTCTTTCATCAATGTGCCAGCCAATGACTTATCAGCAGATTTAAATCTGTCTTCAATAACCTTTAAATATTCCTTTGTGCTAGTTGCAATCGGTAATGAAGTCTTTATGTTATTTGCAATTGTCATTCTTATGAACATTAAACTAAGCCTATCATATCTTTCCCAAGCCTTCATTTCATTAACTTGTTCTGCAATACTTTCATCAATCAAGTCTGCAGGCTTTTCAACAAGTAATGCTAGATCAAGATCTAATACACCTAGTGTGAATTGCACATGCTCTAACCATTCTGAATAATTTGATCCAGAAAGTACAGGGACACTAGAAGTTAATGAATTGCCTATCTAGTGTTCACTCAAGAATATTTATGGAGGACTGATACCATCCTTGAGGAATAGGTATTGTTACCTTTGGGTATACAACCCTAAACTGCAAGGATATCTAAAATAGTATCATCCTACCCCATCACATAATTATTTGAATTAGATTCTCCTTTGGGATTATCTAAATCTCCTAATTATATGTGTCATTATAAATATTATTTTCTTAATGTCATTTAGGACTAATTCCTTAATATTATTTTATAAGTCATTAGTCTAGGTCACTTTGGTGGCTACAAGACTAATGCAATAATATAAAATAAAAATATCCTATAAAATGACAAAACTTTTATTGTAATTCATATCACAAAAGTTTATCATCCCAGGCCACTTTGGTAGCTACTAGTTAGATAAAACTTAGGGAAATAAATTACAAATAATATTCATCAATATTTCTTTAATTTTGCTAAACAGTTCAATAATAAAATAATAATAATTATTATTGAACATTTATGTAAAGCAGTTCAATAATAAATAACCATAACAATTATTGAACATTAATGCAAAGCAATTCAATAATAAATAACAATAATAATTATTGAATATTAATGCTAAGCAGTTCAATAATAAATAACCATAATAATTATTGAACTTTAATAAAACTCATATGATAATTTCAAGCATATACATGTGAATAAATAAATGAAAATTTCAAAAACAATAATTGGATTTTAATTTTATTTACCACATATATAATGAATAATTCATATGAGAAAACCATAAAATAAACCATAATTTATAGTTTTTTTTAATCAAAATTAAATCCAATCAAATAATCAAAAATATAATCATGATTAAAATTAATCATAATTATAATAAATGATATTTATTAATTTTATAATTGAGAATATAACCTAAATTTCTTAATTTCATAATGATAAAAATCGAAAATATTTGATAGGATATAAATCGAAAATATATGAATGGCAGAACTGTAATTTGGCAGAAATTAGATCTGAGGGCAAAACCGTAAATATATTGACAGAACATAAACTGTAATTACGATATTTGAAAAGGGTAAAATTATAATTTTTCAAAACCCTAGCATCGAGGGCAAAAACATAAATATGCCAAAACCCTAATTTGCCATCACCGCCGCCACCTGCGCAAGCGGCGCTGCCGCTGCTGCCTGCGGCCCGGCCGCATGTGCGCGGCTGCCAGCGGCAGTTCTAGCCTGTGCGCGGCCACTGCCGCCACGGCGCTGCCTCCGCGGGGCTGCTACTGCTCACGCGCGGCTGCTGCCGCTGCGACGGTTCCTGCCCGCGGGTGGCTGCTGTCAGCACGCAGCTGCCGCCTGTGCACGGCCTACTCACGCATGGCCGCCACCTGGGCTGTCTGCCTGCGTGTGGCCGACCGTCGCATGGACGGGTTCTGTGATGCCGTCCATGATCGCGTGGACGGGTTCTGTGATGCCGTCGCGTGGACGGGTTTTGTAATGCCGTCGCGTGGACGGGTTCTGTAATGCCCGTGTACGGGACGGATTCTGTAATGCCCACGTACGGGACGTATTCTGTAATACCCGCGTACGGGACAGATTCTGTGATGTCAGCATATGGGACGGGTTCTATGATGTCCGCATATGGGACGAGTTCTGTGATGTCCGCATATGGGATGAGTTCTGTAATGTCCACATATGGGACGAGTTCTGTGATGCGCATGCTACTCGGCTTAACCGCAGATTTGCAGCGAGGTCGACGGTGACCATTACTGCTTAGCAGTTCTTAGAAGATAAAGGTAATTATGCATCGTAAATTAATTTACAAATCTAATGCATGATTTCAAAAATCGGGCTCTGATACCAATTGTAAGCATAAAGATATGTAATTATGCTATGTTAATAATGCGGAAATAACCTATATGCCAGGATTGAAATCAATGCATAGATCTAATTATACGATGTGTACCTTTTGACGTCATATGTTCAGAGATCCCGTTGATCTGCTAAGCACCGTCTTTAATCCAAGATCGCTACAAGCACCGTCTTTAATCCAATCTCACGCTGAAGGAGTGCAAGGGTCTACGATGAGATCTCATAAGATTTCCTCCCATCAAGAATATCTCCGAAGAATCGTTCCGTAGTGGACTTAGCTAAAATATCTGAACGGAACCCAATTAGTTATTCTATTATATATCTTATTCAATTATAAAAGGACCACATATTCTAACAGATAATTCATTAGCAAGTTGTAGAATTTAATCTTATGTTTACCACATATGATTTGTAGAAAAAAAAAAAGAAATTTTAAAGTATTCTGCTGATGATTATTCTGCACGAGTTTGTGGTGTCGAGAGTCTCTCAGATTGATACCGCACAAAGAAAGAAAGGATCAATAGAAGGCTAATACCCTATCTTGTGAGTTTCCCTACCCATATATATATGTGCCTTGTAATCTTCATTCCAACGCTGCTAATGTATTAATGGTCTTCCTACAAGCACGCCATCCTTGCAGCTTTTAACTTCGTTCTTCTTTATAAATGATTTCTTGTGGAATTTAATCGCAGAACCGAAATGATGATTTATTAGTTGAGAAGGCAATCTTGTAAAAAATATATATATATATTTCAAGTCCACATGATAGCATCCTTTTCTTGATCCTCAACTCTTTAACCCATGACAAAAATATATATATGTTAATGTTATGAATGTTGTTTCAAATTATCAGCCATAAATTTACCTCTCAAATTGGATCTGTCTCGTCATCAAATTCTGTAAGAAGGTCATACATATTATAATGTAGTCGTAATGCATCTTAGCTCTCCTTTGGTATTAATCATGTCTTTCTTTTGAGAATGCTGACGTTCAAAGAAGATTATGTAGACTCTTCCAAATAATAATAATAATAATAATTTTATATTTAGATTATGATGAAAATGATATCGAAATAGCAATCATTTATGGTGCATAGGGAAACCTAATGGATTAGAGTAATCCATTTTTTGTTATTTGATTTATATTTATGCAACAATCTAATTAGTTAGTTCATTTGTAAGGCTCCGTCAATGTAGAATTTGGGAAGGATCGATGTGCATAAGTCACATACATAAATCAATTGAAATATTTCTCATGTCAAAGGCTCCTCATGGCCTAATAGTTGTGACCTCTATCCATTCTTGTATAAATACCCCCTCTCCTCAACCTTTCCTCAAACCCTTGCCAACTTGTGTAACTCAGCTGAGCAAACTCTCCACATGCCTTCATCCACCTTCCCCCTCTCCCTACTTTGACTTGCACCTTAAGGATGGCAAAAGTATGGAAGCATCCATAAAGCTCAGGAGGGATAGCGCCATTGATGACAAGGAAAGACCTGGGATTGCTCTTTCATCTGCTGCGCTATCTATCCTGAGTTCCATGGGCTCTTCCTGCTCTCACAGACCGGCATTCCATATGTTGATCTCTTCTCGTCTTGCTTCTTTCTTCTCCCTTCGGTCTACTCTGCAACTTCCACTTGTTGATTCTGTCGCAGTGAATCTCTCTACCCCTTTTTTGTTTCTCTGTTTTTTTTTTGTTCTGGTCTCCTACTTTCTTAATTCATCCTCATTGTTGCTGCTGTTATTCAATTTTGGGGACTACGGTCCATTTTCTCATTCGTGAAACTTTAGGCTTATGGCACCAGAGCATGTCAGTCTCTGTTCTTCGTTGGAAGGTACCAAGCTAACCCTTTTTTAATCTTCTTTTGGGATGAATGTAGCAAGCTAGCTCAGATATTATGCTCAAGACATATTATATTCCATCACTACTGTTAGTATTTCCTTCATGATGCTCCATTTATTGTCTCCATAAATTCTTCATCTAATTCCCTGATACGAAAATAATTAATTAATGCAAGGCATGGTACTGAAACTTTATCCTATTGACTCTTAGACAGCTAAGTTGCAGCTTTTCCATGGTTTAGCTTCTTGAGGTACTCGAGATGTTGGAATTAGACTTGGTTACATATGAGCATATTTGATCTAGACTAGTGATTGGACTTGTAATCTGTCTGTCTGTCATGGACTCAGCATTTTTTCATCGCGTAATCCACCCATATACAGATGAAGTTGTGGTTCTGCTATTTATACTTTGTTCATGTCAGTCACATAAAAAAAAAAAAGAGAGAAAAATCATACGCCAATGAGATAAGTTGGTGCAACTCAGAAAGTGTGCATCCAGTAAGTTACTGTCTGCAGCTCCAAGAACAGGAATATCAGAATAAAGAACAAAAGAAAGCCACATGCCTTGTTGCTGGGATCGATGAGGAGGTTGCAAATTGGAATTGATATCAGCACAGTGGATGGCAGCCATTAAATGATGGGCCACAAATGTCTGCACAAAGGCAGATAGCTGTGCTATCTCCTGCTGCACAAACCCTGTGAACTTGGCAGACCCTAGTGCACATTAATGAACTGCCATCCTTTTATTGTCATCACATGGATCCCAATGGGTCAGGGCACTACTAACATGCCAATATTCCGTGGCAAGAACTGTCACAAAACACTGTAAAACTCCATGTCCTGGTTGCAGAGCAGACTCTGCATTCCTGAAAGATACATAAAGCAGCATCTCCATGTGAGCAGAGAGATGGCCAGGCATATGTACCTGAAACATGCAAGATATGGAGTAGCATCGAGGTGGTGCTGCTGCTGCTGCTGTCCCATTGCTTCTTCGATACCTCTGCGTTATGCTGCAACATAATTGCTCCCAGGTCCATTTTAGGGTCTTGTTCTTCATAACATCGATAAGAGCTCATGCGGTGCTTATCTCAGCTGAGAGGAAGCATCCTCTTATATCTGCTTCCTGTGCTGTGTTTGTTTCTTTCTCAACACAGGATTGTTTGTCCACATACCAACAGCCTCTTGGTTTGTTCAGTAAATTGTCTGCAGAAATCCATGTGCTTCTCCATAGCTGAGCTCTTGTTTTGTTCAGTAATTTGTCTGCAGTAGTCCGTGTGCTTCACCGCGGCCAAGTTGGTCACTGCTATTTAGTGGATGCAGATTATGGTAACACAGTATGAGACAACAAAATTACATAAAGAAGCAACCAAAAAAAGTCAAATGGTAGCAGAATCCATTTTCCTGTAGCTACTGATAAATAAAACACCAATAGAGAAACTATCTCTGATTTGCCACAAAAGTTCACATTTATAGTGGAATCACCAAGAATGCAATCCATGCCCCCTGAGTATCACTCATCACAGGTGCTCACCTGAAATCTGGAGGCAGTCTCATTGTGGGCACAATTCTTATCGATTGCGGAGGTTGCAAATAGTAAGAGATTAGTTGATTGCTACTGTAAAACTTCAGGAATTACATGTTGAAAATTCATAATTAATCAGCTATTCATTCATATAACTTGAGCTTAAACTTTTGGGTTACATGGTGCAAGCCATGTTTGATCCAAGTTATTGACCTATTTGGATGTAGGATATTAGGTCATCAAATGAAATCACTCGGAGATAGTGAACTTCTCTCCATCATTTTGAAACCTCCGATGTGAGCTTCATGACACACAAGGAGACAGCATCAATGACGAGGCAGGTAGAAATGAGTTGGTGGTCTTTATATCTTTATATAATTTGTATTTTTTACTCACTCGTTTAGCTCTCATGGCATGCTAAAATTGAGTTTTAATCAAATTGATCCGAATTAACATATATCAAACTTATTATGCGGAAAAATTATTATAGTGGAATAATTTTTTTTCCTGTGCATCAAAATGGGTTATTCATCAAAATATCAATTTGTTACTAAAAGTAAATATTAATCAAAGTGTAGAACAATCAATCAATCACAAAGTGATACATAAAAATTTAATGTGAGAAAAACCACAAGACCGTAGTCCACTTCAAACTTATACTATCATCAATAATGATAACATGTTTACGATAAGTCTTTTCTAGAATAACTAGAGGATTACAAAAATACCAAGAACACATATCTTAACTCAACAATAGTATAAAACCTTCCAAAGAACATGAGAAAAATATTTGTCTCTTGAGAACAATCTTCCAAAATTGGGAACCTAGTTGATGATCCTCTTTGTTCATTATTTTATATCAAAAGCATAAAACATTTCAATAAACATCAAGTATGTCATAATATGATGTTATCATGATTGTATACAAGCATGGCAAAGTTATAAATATTTGTAAAAAAAATATTTTGTTTTGTGTTAATTTGTTTCCCTCATACTAAATAACAAAGATGAATTTTAATAATCAATTGTATAAATGAGTAAACTAAAAAGTCAAATATAATCAAAATCTAAGAAGATAAAATTGATATTTCATTAAAATATCTTAAATATTTGGTTTGCCTACTTTGACATTACAATCACTTAAATTTCAAGATGAGCAAATTCTAATGCTCTAAGAGTATTTTATTATAGGTAACTTATAATGTATTGATAGTTTCTTTTTATAGAAATATTTCGACTTGGTACATACTAGTGACTTGAACCGAGAATTTGTTCATTTAAATAGCGACTAAGTTATTCATTATCAAAACCTAGTAACTAATAATATAATTATACTTTAATAAAATTAGTGTTATATACATTGGTTTGCATTTGTAGAGAAAATTAAAAATCTACTCCTATTACAAGAATTACACATTTACAATAATAAACTATATAATTGAATAATATCAAAAAAAATATCCATCTTGTTGAAAAATTTCTTAAATATAATGATATAACTTGATTTCATGTGATAATAGTGATGTCAAAACTTCTTTTCTTATAAACTTGGATGTTTCTATTTCTAGAAATAGAAAGAGAGCATTCTTTAATATAATAATACTTATCATGATTATAGACAATCTTCAAAGTTAATATTTATAATTTCATTTGGGTCATTTTTTCCTCAAGTTAACATCTAACCATATCAATTTTATCGATAATACTAGAGACTTTTAATTTATCATTTTTTATTCATCACATATTAAGATAATGATAATGCATAATACATTACAATTTATTTTTTATGATATTAGAAAAATTAGCACAAGGAGATGTAAGGTGTATTGGATTATAAAAGGGAGGTATGATTAAAGGTTTAATATCAATAGATCCGATCTCATCTCCAACTATTACCTCTTTGATAGCAATGGCTAAAAAATAAAAGTAATTTATGTTAGTAAAATATTTTAAAAAATATCTAAATTTTAATAATCATACGATACTATCTAAAATGTTGAATAATAGAGAAAAATTAGTAAAAAAAAGATATCTAGATGGCATTAAAAAAACTAGACAAATTTTCACAAACCACTTATGTAATATCCCATTAGTCCCACATCGGAAGTAGGGAATGTGTATGATTAGCTTATAAGGGCCTGATGAGTGTACTATGTTAACTCCCAACTAAGCATTTTGGTTCGAGACTCGGGTCCATATTAAGGTGAACTTGGTGTTATTAATCATAAGTTTTAACATCGAAATAAGCATAATGCTTGATCATATATTATTCCAAATATCATAAGCAAGTGAAACAATATTACTACTAATATAAGATTTTAGCCAGCTATTCTAATTCTCAAGATGATATTGGAGCAATATCTTTATATACTAGTGTAAAAAATTACATTGTTGTTAAGAGAAAGGAAGATCGTTAGGCCAATAAGAAGTTGACTTCGAAACGTGATGGACTAACATTTGATTATTCATAGAAAAAATAAATTTTGCATTATTAAAGTAATGTCTAAATGGATGAATTTTTCACAAGAGTGAGGTAATATAAAGATTAAGGTCAATTGAATTTTATGCATAGGGCTATATTATTTTAAAACTATCCATACAAACTGAAATCTTCATTGTATATAGCAACTTCCTTAATATCTAATAATGTATAAAATGGTAGAAGTGAAATGTATAAAAGTTGAATAAAGAATTATGACATCATACAATTTATAAACTATACTTGTTATATCCATAAAGTAAATATTTTATAAGAATATTATCATCTTTTAATATGATACTTATACTTTATATAACACTATTAAGATTTAAATTTAAAAAAAATTATTTCATATCTTTCAAGTGCATAAAAGTAACTAAGAGAAGAATTAGAGCTTAGTCGTTTAATATATTATGCTCTACTTACGATGAAGTATATAATGCATGGTGTAAAACTCTCAACGCATAGAATTTTTATTTAAAAAGAGAACTAACTTAGTTTTTTATGTGGACAGTTTAGTATTCTTGTAATATGTAAAAATCTAAATGTGGATTGAAAATTCTCACTATTATAATTTTTTATTTGAATAATATCTTGTTCACATTGTCTAGGAATATAGTTGATGATCCTCTTTGTACAAGTTAAACATATTAAAATTAGATGTATTGATTGTCAGCTCGACTTGTTCGAGTCCTTTGTTGATTATTTTATATCAAAAAAATAATATTTTATAATAAACATATATTATCTCATGGTAATTTAAATCAAAATACAATGTTATCATTATTGTATTTATGGATAGAAAACCTGAAAATATTTGTAATTATTTATCTTTGCTTTTATGTTAATTCTTTTACTCATATTCTAAAAAAGATAAATTTTAATAATGGATTGTTAAAAGGAGTGAATTAAAAAGTCAAACATATTAAAAATCTAAAATGTCACAATTGTATAAAAATTTATAAAACTTTAGTTTTGCCTACTCTAAGATTATAACCACTTAAAGTTTAGGATGAGTGTATTTTAATAGTCCAATGTTAGTTTATCATGGGCAACTAATAAGGAATTTATACTTTCTTTTTATAGGAATGTTTGAACTCATTACCAACTAGTGATTTCAAATTAAAATTTTTTCATTTAACTATCATGTAAGTTATTCATCATTAAAATATAAGAGATAAGAATATTATTATAATATAATGGAGTGAGGATTTTGTGTGTTAGTCTGCTTTTGTAGTGGAAATTGGAACTCTAACCTGCTGTCACGAATTATCAATTTATGGTAATAGACTATATAATTAAATAATATTGAGAAATAATACATCATATTGGAAAATTATGCAATTTAAAGACATAACTATATTTCATGTGTTAATAGTTATATCCAACATTCTTTTAAAGAAAATATCAAATCGATTATTATAATAATGCTTATCACGGATGAAAGTTAATATTTGAAATTTCATTTGGGTTAACTTTTCTATAATTTCACATTTAACCATTTCAATTTTATCGATAATATTAGAGAGACATGTATTTTAATAATTTTTAGTTCATCTTAAAGTAAAATAATAACAACGCATAATGCATTATAATTTATTATTTATGATATTAAGACAATGAGCCTATAAGTGTGTAGGGTGTACAAGATTATGTAAAGGAGGAATGATAAAATGTTTTATATCAAATGATTTGATGTCATCTCCAACCATAGCCTCTTTGATAGTAATATCTAAAGAACAAAATTAATTCAAGTTAATAAAATATTTTGAAATATGATCTAAATTTTAATAAGCATATAAAGCAATAAAAACTATTGTCTAATATAGCAAAATTAGTAAAAGAAACAAATTTTTATATTTGCATGAAAAGAATTGAAGATAACTCTTTACGTTACATATTTCCTATATGGTCCACATTTAGTAGAACTTGGTGTTATTTATCATTAGTTTTAATATCAAAACTACCATAATGCTTGATTGTATGCTATTTCAAATATTATAAATAAATAAATAATAATTATTACTGACCTAAGATTTTTGCCAACTCTTCTAATGCTGAAGATGATGTTGGAGTAAGCTCATCAGATGCTACCGGGAAAAATTATATTATCGTTAAGAGGACGAAGGCCATCAGGCAAATGAGAAGTTGTCTTAGAAACATGATGGGCTAACACTTGATTAAATGTAAAAAAAATTATAATATTGAAGTAATATATCTTGATGAACGAATTGTTCATCACAAGAGTGAGTTTGATGCATAAGGTTTTAGTTTTTTAAAACTGACCATGATCGTCTAAAAACTGAAATCTTCATTGTATATTATAACTTTCTTTATATGCAATAACATATCTCATGGTAGAAGTGAAATGTACATAAATTAAATAAAGAATTGTGACCTTATACATTATGCTTGTTATATTTATTAATTAAATATTTTATAGAAATAATGTCACCTTTTAACATAATGCTTATACTTTATGTAACACTCTAAGATTATTGTATGTTAAGTTAGAAAAAATCTATTCAATATCCTTCAAGTGCATACGAGGCATGTTCTAAACTCCACACATAGAAATCTTATTTGAAAATAGAACCAACTTAATTTTTTTGATGATCAACTTTTTTATAATTTCTGAAAATCTAAATATAGTGCAAAAATTCTCATTCTTAGAAATTATGATTTGAATAATATCTAGTTCACCTTCTCCATGAACCTAGTTGATGATCCTCTTCATACAAGTTAAAAATATCAAAATGTGGATGAAATTATTGTCAATTTGAATTATTTGAGATGTTTGTTCATTATTTTATATCAAAAGCACAAAACATTTCAATAAACATCAAGTATGTCATGATAATTTGAGTCATAATATGATGTTATCATAATTGTATACAAGCATGGCAAAGTTAGAAATATTTGTAAAAAAAAATCTTTTGTTTTGTGTTAATTTGTTTCCCTCATGCTAAATAACAAAGATGAATTTTAATAAACAATTGTATAAAGGAGTGAACTAAAAAGTCAAACATAATCAAAATCTAAGAAGACAAAATTGATATTTTATTAAAATATCTTAAATATTTATTTTGTCTACTTTGACATTACAATCATTTAAATTTCAAGATGAGCAAATTCTAATGCTCTAAGATTATTTTATTATAGGTAACTTATAATGTATTGATAGTTTCTTTTTATAGAAATGTTTCGACTTGGTGCATGCTAGTGACTTGTACCGAGAATTTGTTAATTTAACTAGCGACTAAGTTATTCATTATCAAAACCTAGTAGCTAATAATATAATTATACTTTAATAGAGTTAGTTTATGTACATTCGTTTGCATTTGTAGAGGAAATTGAAAATCTATCCCTATTACAAGAATTGCACATTTACAATAATAACCTATATAATTGAATAATATAAAAAAATCCATCTTATTGGAAAATTTCTGCAACAAAATGATATAACTTGATTTCATGTGGTAATAGTAATATAAGATTTTAGCCAATTATTCTAATTCTCAAGACAATGTTGGAGCAATCTCTTTATATGCTAGTGCAAAAAATTACATTGTTATTAAGAGAAGGAAGATCGTTAGGCTAATAAGAAATTGACTTCGAAACGTGATGGACTAACATTTGATTATTCGTAGAAAAAATAAATTTTACATTATTGAAGTAATGTCTAGATGGATGAATTATTAATCATAAGAGTGAGGTAATATAAAGATTAGGGTCAATTAAAATTTATACATAGTGCTCTATTATTTTAAAACTTTCCATGCAAACTGAAAATTTCATTGTATATAGCAACTTCCTTAGTATCTAATAATGTATAAAATGGTAGAAATGAAATATATAAAATTTGAATAAAGAATTATGACATCATTCAATTTATAAACTATGCTTGTTATATCCATAAAGTATATATTTAATAAGAATATTATCATCTTTTGACATGATACTTATAGTTTATATAACACTATTAAGATTTAAATTAAAAAAAAATTATTTCATATCTTTCAAGTGCATAAAAGTAACTAAGAGAGGAATTAAAATTTACTTTATGAATTACTAATTAATACCTTAGTAGTTTAATATGTTATGCTCTTCTTGAGATGAAGTATATAAAGCATGGTGTAAAACTCTCTACGTATAGAATTCTTACAAGTTCACCTTCTCCATGAACCTAGTTGATAATCCTCTTCGTACAAGTTAAAAATATCAAAATGTGGATGAAATTATTGTCAATTTGACTTATTGGAGATGTTTGTTCATTATTTTATATCAAAAGCACTTAACATTTCAATAAACATCAAGTATATCATGATAATTTGAGTCATAATATGTTGTTATCATGATTTTAAACAAGTATGGCAAAGTTAGAAATATTTGTAATAAAATATCTTTCATTTCGTGTTAATTTATTCCCCTAATGCTAAATAACAAAGATGAATTTTAATAATCAATTATATAAAGGTGTGAACTAAAAAGTCAAACATAATCAAAATCTAAGAAGACAAATTTGATATTTTATTAAAATATCTTAAATAATTGTTTTGCCAACATTGACATTACAATCACTTAAATTTTAAGATGAGCAAATTCTAGTGCTCTAAAATTATTTTATTATAGGTAACTTATAATGTATTGACAATTTCTTTTTATAGAAATGTTTCGACTTGGTAGTGACTTAAACTAAGAATTTATTCATTTAACTAGCGACTAAGTTATTCATTATCAAAACCTAGTAGCTAATAATATAATTATACTTTAATAGAGTTAGTGTTATATACATTGATTTGCATTTATAGAGGAAATTGAAAATCTACCCTATTACAAGAATTGCACATTTATAATAATAAACTATATAATTGAATAATATCAAAAAAAATATCCATCTTATTGGAAAATTTCTACAACATAATGATATAACTTGATTTCATGTGGTAATAGTGTCACTCCCCTCAAAAAATATCGATAATATTAAAATTTTCATCACAAACCAATCCAAGATCCAAACTAACATTTGAGGACACTGAAAAATATTCTATCAAATTCACATCTATAAAACCTGTGCAGTTTATAATCATATATCACGTCACTTGATAATTCACATTTATGGAAACCCAAGCCAACTTAACAAACATGAATAACATTTATAAATCCACAAGCTAAGTAATTTATACAATCATAACTCCAACCATTTACCACAAGTTCATATCATCATAACTAGACTTAACATTCCAAAATTCTAAATAAGAGAGATCTTCTAACACTTTTACACGGTATATCCATATCGATTCATCGACAACATTTCATTACATACAAAATATACTTATACAATAATAACATAATAACCAGCAAGACTTGCCCATAATTCTGAATAGCTCTCCACTGCCTCAGCCCAATTCAAACATCTCAAAGAGTGACAAGTTGACCTGAAAGATTTATATAACAATGGAGTGAGCTAAAAATAGCTCAGCAAGTGACAAAGCATATATAGCACGAGAAAGGACAGTTTCAAACAAACAATATATCATAATGCAAGACAGAATCTAAGAGATTCAAGGATATCATCTCATTAGATACAGAATCGTAAAAGTCATTTCATTCATAACATATTTGGTTCATAACAAATGGAGCATAGAGTAATTGGAGCATATCAATAGTGTATGAAATGTTTCGGAGCATATCAACTACATATGAAACATTTCAAAGCATAACAATAGTAAATGAAACATTTTGGAGCATATCAAAGGTGTATGGAATGTTTCGGAGCATATCAATGATAAATGGGATATTTCGAAACATATCAATGGCATATGGACCATTTCGGAGCATATCAAAGAACGAATATGAAATAGAAGCTCAAACGTCGAATTTGACGTTACATTCATATCATTCTTATCCAAAGCATGTATAGAAACACATAACCAAAGCTCTGGATATCATATCAAACATACAGAAGGTGAAGTGGGACCATAATATAATATGGTACATCCATTTCTGAATGACCACCAAACATAAGTCTCCCACATCTGGGAGCTTCATCCACCCATGTCTGAGTGAAGTCACAAGGGCCGGCAGAGCATCACAGGCTCTATGTATAACTCCCTTCACCATTTCTGGCAAAGGTTCACAATATCTCACAAACACTATAGTACAAAAGGATAGTATGAACAATGAACAACATATATCGGAAGCACACGCGGAATAATAAAATGTACATGTGCCTTTACGAGTCAATATGAAGTAAGCAATAATATTTCACAATTGTATTCAGATTTGAAAGGAAATGAAAGCAAGAGCATTCAAGGATTCCAAGCAATCACATAAAACTCAATTCAAATAAGAAGGTTAGATGAATTCAATATCAAAAGGAATGAAACTGAAATAGGCAAATATCGAAAGCAAATACAGAACAATGGGATATACATGTGCCTATGAGTCAATACGATATAGCATAAACGTTACACAATAGTTTTCAAGAATGCAAATAATTTGAAGGACAAGAGCATACAAGAATTTAAAGCAGTAATATAAAGCTCAATTGAATAAGAAAGCTGAAGGATATCAATTTCCAAAGGAATGAAACCAGAATATGCAAAATCGACCAAAGCTCGATTTCTAGTAGAATTCAAGAGGCACATTGAATAAATGATTCAAACTATCAATCATGCTCCAATATACTCAAGAAAACTATTGTGGAAAGATATTTCAATCTATTTTTAGATAAAACAAGTCTCATATGAATCGAAGTTTCCAACAAAGAGTTACAATAGATTTAGTAACCCAAGATCAAAGAACAAATCTCAATTTTACAGAATTCATAGGGTCGATTTCAACAGAAAACTGGGCAGGCATTTGGACTCTAAATCTTTCAATCCAGGTATCAAAGAAAGATCTACGAGTCTAGTTTCCAATGAAATAAGCTTTGAATAAATCAACATTTCCAACAAGGACTTATAGGCAGTTCAGTATCAAAATGTCAGAAATTACGATCCCTGTTTTGCAGAATCTGTATGCTCATTTGAAACAGAAGTTTGGGTAGGCAAACTTACTCCGAATTCTTAAAATAAGTTATCAAAAGAAATGCTTATGAGTCTATATTTTGATCAAATAAGCTTTGTCCAAATCAGAGGTCAATACATGAAGTTATAACCATAACAGAGTAGAAAGATCATAATCTCAGAAGTTGCACAGATTCAAATCGTTACGTCTAAACAGGAGATATATCAAATGCAAGGCTAGAACAATTTAAAGTTCCTTATATTCAAAGCAAATGTAGAGATAAAATTACAGTAAGAAAAGATCAGGACACTTGCAATAGGAAAGATTAGAAAGCTTGCAATAGGAAGGATCGGAACACTTGCAAAAGAAAAGATTAGAAAGCTTGCAATAGAAAGGATCGGAACACTTACAATAGAAATGATCGAAACACTTGCAATAGAAAGGATCGAAACACTTGCCTTTGAGAATTATGACCCCAATTGAGAAGATTTGAGTAAGAAACCTCAAAGCCCCAATTTTTTTTTTCTTCTTCTTCCCCCTTTTTTTTCTCTTCTTCTTTCTTTCTTTCTCTGTTCTTCCACGCAGCTGCCTTCTCTGGTTCCTTAAGAATGAAGGCGCTTAAACGGTGGGATTTGTAATTTTGTATATTTTGCAGTTTAGTCCTTGTATTATTATATTTATGATTAGGTCCTCAAGGTTTACATATAGGTCCTCAGATTTTGTTTTTGAACAAATCCCCCAAATCTTATGAATAAGTTCTCAGATTCATACTTTGGCTCTTTTATCAAATTTAAAATAGATACTTACATTACAACTAGAAACTTATACGAAAATTCAGAAACGAGGGATGTTACAAATAGTGATGTCGAAACTTCTTTTCTTATAAACTTGGATGTTTCTATTTCAAGAAATAGAAAGACAACATTCTTTTTTATAATAATACTTGTCATGATTATGGATAATCTATAACTACTCAAAATTTATATTTATAATTTCATTTGGGTCATTTTTTCCTTAAGTTGACATCTAACCATATCAATTTTATCAATAGTATTAAAGACTTTTATTTTATCATTTTTTATTCATCACATATTATAATAATGATAATGCATAATGTATTAAAATTTATTTTTTATGATATTAGAAAAAAATTAGCTCAAGGAGATGTAAGGTGTACTGGATTATAACGGGGAGGTATAATTAAAGGTTTAATATCAATAGATCTGATCTTATCCTCAACTATTGCCTCTTTGATAGTAATGGCTAAAAAGTAAAAGTAATTCATGTTAGTAAAATATTTTGAATGAAGATCTAAATTTTAATAATCATATGATATTATCTAAAATGTTAAATGATATAGCATAATTAGTTTAAAAAAAAGGCAATCTTGATGGCATTAAAAAAATAGACAAATTTTCATAAACCACTTATTTTTATGGTCCACATTGATATAAACTTAGTATTATTAATCATAAGTTTTAACATCGAAACATGCATAAAGTATGATCGTATATTATTCCAAATATCTTAAGCAAGTGAAACTATAATATTACTAATATAAGATTTTAGCCAACTATTCTAATTCTTAAGATGATGTTGGAGCAATCTCTTTATATGCTAGTGCAAAAAATTGTATTGTCATTAAAAGAAGGAAGATCATTAGGCCAATAAGAAGTTGACTTCGAAAAATGATGGTCTAACATTTGATTATTCGTAGAAAAAATAAATTTTGCATTACTAAAGTAATGTCTAGATGGATGAATTATTCATAATAAGAGTGAGGTAATATAAAGATTAGGGTCAATTAAATTTTATGCATAAGTCTATATTATTTTAAAACTGTTTATGCAAACTGAAATTTTCATTGTATATAGCAACTTCCGTAGTATCTAATAATGTATAAATTGAAAGAGGTGAAATGTATAAAAATTGAATAAAAAATCATGACATCATACAATTTATAAACTATGCTTGTTATATCCATAAAATAAATATTTTATAAGAATATTATCATCTTTTGACATAATACTTATAGTTTATATAACATTATTAAAATTTAAATTAAAAAAAAAATTATTTCATATCTTTCAAGTGCATAAAAGTAACTAAGAGAGGAATTAGAGTTTACTTTGTGAATTACTAATTAATACCTTAGTAGTTTAATATATTATGTTCTTCTTGAGATTAAGTATATAAAGTATGGTGTAAAACTGTCCACGCATAGAATTCTTATTTGAAAAGAGACCCAACTTAGTTTTTTATGTGGTCAATTTAGTATTCTTGTAATATGTAAAAATCTAAATGTGGATTGAAAATTCTCACTATTGAAATTTTATATTTGAATAATATCTTGTTCACCTTGTCTAGGAATATAGTTTATGATCCTCTTCGTACAAGTTAAAAATATTAAAATATGGATGTATTGATTGTCGACTTTACTTGTTCGAGTCCTTTGTTGATTATTTTATATCACAAGAATAATATTTTAAAATAAACATCTATTATCACATGATAATTTAAATCAAAATATGATGTTATCATTATTGCATTTATGGATTGTAAACTTGAAAATATTTGTAATTATTTATCTTTGCTTTTATGTTAATTCTTTTACTCATATCCTAAAAAAGATCAATTTTAATAATGTATTGTTAAAATGAGTGAACTAAAAATTCAAACATATTAAAAATCTAAAATGTCACAATTGTATAAAAATTTTACAAAACTTTAGTTTTGCCTACTCTTAGATTATAAACACTTAAAGTTCAGGATGAGTGTATTTTAATGGTCCAATGCTAGTTTATCATTGGCAAATAATAAGGTATTTATACTTTTTTTTACAGCAATATTTCAACTCATTACCAACTAGTGACTTGAAATTAAAATTTTTTCATTTAAATATCATGTAAGTTATTCATCATTAAAATATAAGAGCTTAGAATATTGTTATAATATATATTGGAGTGAGGATTTTGTGTGTTGTTCTGCTTTTGTAGTGGAAATTGGAGCTCTAACTCACTCTCACGAATTGTCAATTTATGGTAATAGACTATATAATTAAATAATATTAAGAAACAATACATCATATTGGAACAATTATACAATATAATGACATAACTATATTTCATGTGGTAAAAGTTATATTCAACTTTCTTTTCAAGAAAATATAGAACCAATTGTTATAATAATGCTTATCATGGATGAAAGTTAGTATTTGGAATTTCATTTGGGTTATCTTTTCTACAAGTTCACATTTAACTATTTCAATTTTATTGATAATATTAGAGAGACATGTATTTTAATAATTTTTAGTTAATCTCGAAGTAAAATAATGACAATGCATAATGTATTACCGTTTATTGTTTATGATATTAAGACAATGATCATATAAATGTATAGGGTGTATAGAATTATGTAGAGGAGGAATGATAAAAGGTTTTATATCGAATGATTTGACGTCATCTCCAACTATAGCCTCTTTGATAGCAATGGCAAACGAACACAAATAATTCAAGTTAGTAAAATATTTTGAAACAAGATCTAAATTTTAATAAGCATATGAAGCAATAAAAACTATTGTCTAATATAGCAAAATTAGAATAATAAACAAGCTTTTAGATTTGCATGAAAATAATTGAAGATAACTCTTCACATAACATATTTCCTATATGGTCCATATTTAGTAAAACTTGGTGTTATTTATCATTAGTTTTAATATCAAAACTACTATAATGCTGGATCATACGCTATTTCAAAAACTATAAACAAATAAATAATAATTGTTACTGATCTAAGATTTTTGCCAACTCTTCTAACGTTGAAGATTATGTTGTATGGTAAGTTGGAAAAATTCTATTCCATATCCTTCAAGTGCATAAATATAATTGAGAGAGGAATAAGCATCTCTTTTGTAAATTGGCTAGTAATCCTTTAGTCATCCAATACTTTATGCTTTTTTTGGGATCAATTACACGAGGCACGGTTCTAAACTCCACATATAGAAATCTTATTTGAAAATAGAACCAATTTAATTTTTTTGACGATCAACTCTCTTGTAATTTCTAAAAATCTAAACATGGTGCAAAAATTCTCACTCATAGAAATTATGATTTGAATAATATCTAGTTCACCTTCTTCATGAACCTAGTTGATGATCCTCTTCGTTAAAAATATCAAAAAGTGGATGGAATTATTGTCAATTTGACTTATTCAAAATGTTTGTTCATTATTTTATATCACAAGCACAAAGCATTTCAATCAACATCAAGAATGTCATGATAATTTGAGTCATAATATAATGTTATCATGATTGTATACAAGCATGGCAAAGTTAGAAATATTTGTATAAAAAATCTTTCATTTTGTGTTAATTTGTTTCCCTCATGCTAAATAACAAAGATGAATTTTTATAATCAATTGTATAAAGGAGTGGACAAAAAAGTCAAACATAATAAAAAATCTAAGAAGACATAATTAATATTTTTTAAAAATATCTTAAATATTTATTTTGCCTACTTTGACATTACAATCACTTAAATTTCAAGATGAGCAAATTCTAATGCTCTAAGATTATTTTACTTAGTTATTCATTATCAAAACCTGGTAGGTAATAATATAATTATACTTTAATAGAGTTAATGTTATGTACATTGGTTTGCATTTGTAGAGGAAATTGAAAATCTACCCTTATTTCAAGAATTGCATATTTAAAATAATAAACTATATATCGAAAAAAATATCCATCTTGTTGGAATATTTCTGCAACAAAATGATATAACTTGATTTTATGTGGTAATAGTAATGTCAAAACTTCTTTTCTTATAAACTTGGAGGTTTCTATTTCTACGAACCGAAAGAGAGCATTATTTGATATAATAACACTTCTCATGATTATTGACAATCTATAACTGCTTAAAGTTGATATTTATAATTTCATTTGGGTCATTTTTTCCTAAATTTGACATCGAACCATATCAATTTTATCGATAGTACTAGAGACTTTTATTTTATTATTTTTTATTCATCACATATTAAGATAATGATAATGCCTAATGCGTTACAATTTATTTTTTATGATATTAGAAAAATTAGCACATGGAGATATAATGTGTATTGGATTATAAAGGCGAGGTATGATTAAAGGTTTAATATCAATCGATCTGATCTCATTTCCAACTATCACCTCTTTGATAGCATTGGCTAAAAAATAAAAGTAATTCATGTTAGTAAAATATTTTGAAAGAAGATCTAAATTTTAACAATCATATAATACTATCTAAAATGTTGAATAATATAGCAAAATTAGTAAAAAAAAAAAAGCTTTCATGATGGCATTAGAAAAACTAGACAAATTTTTACAAACCACTTATCGGTATGGTCCACATTGAGGTGAACTTGGTGTTATTAATCATAAGTTTTAATATTGAAACAAGCATAATGCTTGATCGTATATTATTCCAAATATCATAAGCAAGTGAAACTATATTATTACTAATATAAGATTTCAGCAACTATTCTAATTATCAAGATAATGTTGGAGCAATCTCTTTAAATGCCAGAGCAATCTCTTTAGTCCATCATGATTTGAAGATGAATTCTTATTGGCCAAACGATTTTCCTTTTTTAACGACAATGTAATTTTTTGCACTAGCATATAAAGAGATTGCTCCAACATCATCTTGATAATTAGAATATTTGGCCAAAATCTTATATTAGTAATAATATAGTTTCACTTGCTTAAGATATTTGGAATATTATACGATCATGCATTATGCATGTTTCGATGTTAAAACTTATGATTAATAACACCAAGTTCACCTCAATGTGGACCATAAAAATAAGTGGTTTGTGAAAATTTATCTATTTTTTTAATGCCATCAAGATAGCTTTTTTTAAAAAAAACTAATTATGCTATATTATTCAACATTTTAGATAATATCATAGGATTATTAAAATTTAGATCTTCTTTCAAAATATTTTACTAATATGAATTACTTTTATTTTTTAGCCATTCCTTTCAAAGAGGCGATAGTTGGGGATGAGATCAGATCTATTAATATTAAACCTTTAATCATACCTCCCCTTTATAATCCAGTACACCTTACATCTCCTTGAGCTAATTTTTTCTAATATCATAAAAAAAATAAATTTTAATGCATTATGCATTATCATTATCATAATATGTGATGAGTAAAATATGATAAAATAAAAGTCTCTAATACTATCGATAAAATTGATATGGTTAGATGCCAACTTGAGGAAAAAATGACCCTAATGAAATTATAAATATCAATTTTGGGCAGTTATAGATTGTCTATAATAATGACAAGTATTATTATATCAAAGAATGCTATCTTTCTATTTCTAGAAATATAAATATCCAAGTTTATAAGAAAAGAAGTTTTTACATCACTATTAGCACATGAAATCAAGTTATATCATTATGTTGCAGAAATATTCCAAGAAGATGGATATTTTTTTTGATATTATTCAATTATATTGTTTATTATTGTAAATGTGTAATTCGTGTAATAGGGGTAGATTTTCAATTTCCTCTACAAATGCAAACCAATGTACACGACACTAACTCTATTAAAGTACAATTATATTATTAGCTACTAGGTTTTGATAATTAATAATATAGTCATTAGTTAAATGAATAAATTCTTAGGTAAGTCACTAGTATTTACCAAGCCGAAACATTTCTATAAAAAGAAACTCTCAATACATTATAAGTTACCTATAATAAAATAATCTTAGAGCATTATTATTTGCTCATATTGGAAGTTAAGTGATTATAACAACAATATTGGCAAAACAAATATTTAATATATTTTAATAAAATATCAAATTTGTTTTCTTAGATTTTGATTACGTTTAACTTTTTAGTTCACACCTTTATACAATTGATTATTAAAATTCATCTTTGTTATTTAGTATGAGGGAAACAAATTAACACAAAATGAAAGAGGATCATCAACTAGGTTCACGGAGAAGTTGAACTAAATATTATTCAAATCATAATTTCTAAGATTGAGAATTTTTGCGCCATGTTTAGTTTTTCAGAAATTACAAGAAAGTTGATCGTCATAAAAATTAAGTTGGTTCTATTTTCAAATAAGATTTATGGAGTTTAGAACCATGCCTTGTGTATTTGATCCCAATAGGAACATAAAGTATTGGATGACCAAAGGATTACTAGCCAATTTACAAAAGAGATGCTTATACCTCTCTCAATTATATTTTTGCCCTTAAAGGATATGGAATAGATTTTTGTCAACTTACCATACAATAATCTTAGATTGTTACATAAAGTATAAGCATTATGTTAAAAGATGACATTATTTCTATAAAATATTTAATTAATAAATATAACAAGCATAGTGTAATAGGTCACAATTCTTTATTTAATTTTTATACATTTCACTTCTACCATGAGATATGTTATTGCATACAAAGAAAATTATAATATACAATGAAGTTTTCAATTTCTAGATGACCATGGTTAGTTTCAAAAAATTAAAACCTTATGCTTAACGTTTAATTGATCCTAATCTTTAAAGCAACCCACTCTTATAATGAACAATCCATCAATCAAGATATATTACTTCAATATTGTAAACTTTTTTTACAAATAGTCAAGTGTTGGCTTATCATATTTCTAAGACAACTTCTCATTAGTCTGATGGTCTTCCTCCTCTTAACGACAATGCAATTTTTCCCAGTTGCGTTTGATGAGCTTGCTCCAACATCATCTTCAGCATTAGAAGAGTTGGCAAAAATCTTAGGTCAGTAATAATTAATATTTATTTATTTATAGTATTTGAAATAGTGTATGATCTAGCATTATTGTAGTTTTGATGTTAAAACTAATGATAAATAACACCAAGTTCTACTAAATGTGGACTATAGGAAATATGTTACGTGAAGAGTTATCTTCAATTCTTTTCATGTAAATCTAAAAGCTTGTTTCTTTTACTAATTTTGCTATATTCGATAATAGTTTTTATTGCTTCGTATGCTTGTTAAAATTTAAATCTTTATTTAAAATATTTTACTAATTGAATTAATTTTGTTCTTTAGTCATTACTATCAAAGATGCTATAGCTGGAGATGACATCAAATCATTTGATATAAAATCTTTTATTATTCTTCGCCCACATAATCCTGTAGTCCCTATACACCTATAGGCTTATTGTCTTAATATCATAAACAATAAACTGTAATGCATTATGCGTTGTCATTATTTTACTTCGAGATGAACTAAAAATTATTAAAATACGTGTCTCTCAAATATTATTGATAAAATTGAAATGGTTAAATGTGAGCTTGTAGAAAAGATAACTCAAATGAAATTTCAAATATTAACTTTCATCCGTGAAAAGCATTATTATAATAATCGGTTCTATGATTTCTTGAAAAGAAGGTTGGATATAATTATTACCACATAAAATATAGTTATGTCATTATATTACATAATTATTCTAATATAATGTATTGTTTCTTAATATTATTTAATTATATAGTCTATTGCCATAAATTAACAATTCGTGAGAGTGGGTTGGAGTTCCAATTTCCACTACAAAATTAGACCAACACACAAAATCCTCACTCCATTATATTATAACAATATTCTAAGCTCTTATATTTGAATGATGAATAACTTACATGATAGTTAAATGAAAAAATTTTAATTTCAAGTCACTAGTTGGTAATGAGTTGAAACATTGCTATAAAAAAAATATAAATACTTTATTAGTTGCCCAAAATAAACTAGCATTGGACCATTAAAATACACTCATCTTGAATTTAAGTAGTTATAATCTTAGAGTAGGCAAAACTAAAGTTTTGTAAAAGTTTTATACAATTGTGACATTTTAAATTTTTAATATGTTTGACTTTTTAGTTCACTCCTTTTAACAATACATTATGAAAATTTATCTTTTTAGGATTTAAGTATAATAATTAACATAAAAGCAAAGATAAATAATTGTAAATATTTTCAGGTTTATTATCCATAAATACAATATTGATAACATCATAATTTGATTTAAATTATCATGAGATAATAGATGTTTATTGTAAAAATTAGTTCTTCTGATATAAAATAATCAACATAGGACTCGAACAAGTCAAGTTGACAATCAATACATCCGTATTTTAATATTTTTAACTTGTACGACGAGGATCATCAACTATATTCCTAAACAAGGTGAACAAGATATTATTGAAATATAAAATTGTAATAGTGAGAATTTTCAATCCACATTTAGATTTTTACATATTATAAGAATACTAAATTGACAACATAAAAAATTAAGCTGGGTCTCTTTTCAAATAAGAATTCTATGCGTAGAGAGTTTTACACCATGCTTTATATAACTTCATCTCAAGAAGAGAATAACATATTAAACTACTGAGATATTTATTGGTAATTCACAAAGTAAACTTTAATTCCATGCTTTAGTTAATTTTATGCATTTGAAAGATATGAAATAATTTTTTTTTAATTTAAATCTTAATAGTATTATATAAACTATAAGTATCATGTCAAAAGATGATAATATTCTTATAAAATATTTACTTTATGGATATAACAAGCATAGGTTATAAATTGTATGATGTCAAGATTCTTTATTCAACTTTTATACATTATTAGATAATACGTAATTTGCTATATACAATGGAGATTTCAGTTTATATGAAAAGTGTTAAAATAATATAGCCTATGCATAAAATTCATTTGACCCTAATCTTTATATTGCCTCACTCTTGTGATGAAGAATTCATCCATCTACACATTACTTCAATAATACAAAATTTATTTTTTTTACGAATAATAAAATGTTAGTCCACCACGTTTCGAAGGCAACTTCTTATTGGCCTAACGATCTTCTTTATTTTAATGACATTAAAATTTTTTGCACTAGCAAATAAAGAGATTGCTCCAACATCATCTTGAGAATTAGAATAGTTGGATAAAATCTTATATTAGTATTAATATAGTTTCATTTGCTTAAGATATTTGGAATAATATATGATCACACATTATGCATGTTTCGATGTTAAAACTTATGATTAATAACACCAAGTTCACCTCAATATGGACCATAAAAATAAGTGGTTTGTGAAAATTTGTCTAGTTTTTTTTAATGCCATCAAGATAGCTTTTTTTTAAAACTAATTATGCTATATTATTCAAAATTTTAGATAATATCATATGATTTTTAAAATTTAGATCATATTTCAAAATATTTTACTAACATGAATTACTTTTATTTTTTAGCCATTGCTATCAAAGAGGCGATAGTTGGGGATGAGATCAGACCTATTAATATTAAACCTTCAATCATACCTCCCCTTGATAATCTAGTATACCTTACATCTCCTTGAGCTAATTTTTTCTAATATCATAAAAAATAAATTTTAATGCATTATGTATTATCATTATCATAATATTTGATGAATAAAAAATGATAAAATAAAAGTCTCTAATACTATCGATAAAATTGATATGGTTAGATGTCAACTTAAGTAAAAAATGACCCTAATGAAATTATAAATATCAATTTTGAGCAGTTATAGATTGTCTACAATCTTGACAAATATTATTATATCAAAGAATGCTATCTTTCTATTTCTCGAAATAGAAACAACCAAGTTTATAAGAAAAGAAGTTTTGACATCACTATTACCACATGAAATCAAGTTATATCATTATGTTGCAGAAATTTTCCAAGAAGATGGATATTTTTTTCAATATTATTCAATTATATAGTTTATTATTGTAAATGTACAATTCTTGTAATAAGGGTAGATGTTCAATTTCCTCTACAAATGCAAACTAATGTACACAACACTAACTCTATTAAAGTACAATTATATTATTAGCTACTAGTTTTTGATAATGAATAACGTAGTCATTAGTTAAATGAACAAATTCTCAGTTCAAGCCACTAACATTTACCAAGTCGAAATATTTCTATAAAAAGAAACTTTCAATACATTATAAGTTACCTATAATAAAATAATCTTATAGCATTATAATTTGCTCATCTTGAAAGTTAAGTGATTGTAATGTCAATGTTGGCAAAACAAATATTTAAGATATTTTTATAAAATATCAAATTTGTCTTCTTAGATTTTGATTAAGTTTGACTTTTTAGTTCACACCTTTATACAATTGATTATTAAATTTCATCTTTGTTATTTAGCACGAGGGAAACAAATTAACACAAAATGAAAGATATTTTTTTACAAATATTTCTAACTTTGTCAAGCTTGTTTATAATCATGATAACATCATATTATGACTCAAATTATCATGATATACTTGATGTTTATTGAAATTTTTAGTGCTTTTGATATAAAATAATGAACAAACATCTCCAATAAGTCAAATTGATAATAATTTCATCCACATTTTGCTATTTTTAACTTGTATGAAGAGGATCATCAACTAGTTTAATGGAGAAGTTGAACTAGATATTATTCAAATCATAATTTCTAAGATTGAGAATTTTTGCACCATGTTTAGTTTTCAGAAATTATAAGAAAGTTGATCGTCATAAAAATTAAGTTGGTTCTATTTTCAAATAAGATTTCTGGAGTTTAGAACCATGCCTCGTGTATTTGATCCCAAAAGGAACATAAAGTATTGGATGACTAAAGGATTACTAGCTAATTTACAAAAGAGATGCTTATTCCTCTCTCAATTATATTTATGCCCCTGAAGGATATGGAATAGAATTTTGTCAACTTACCATACAACAATCTTATATTGTTAAATAAAGTATAAGCATTATGTTAAAAGATGACATTATTTCTATAAAATATTTAATTAATAAATATAACAAGCATAGTGTATAAGGTTATAATTCTTTATTTAATTTATATACATTTCACTTCTACCATGAGATATGTCATTGCATACAAAGAAAGTTACAATATACAATGATGATTTCAGTTTCTAAATGACCATGGTTAGTTTTAAAAAACTAAAACCTTACGCATAACGTTTAATTGATCCTAATCTTTAAAGCAACTCACTCTTATGATGACCAATTCATCTATCAAGATATATTACTTCAATATTATAATTTTTTTTTTATAAATAATCAAGTGTTGGCCAATCATGTTTCTAAGACAACTTCTCATTAGCTTGATGGTCTTCCTCCTCTTAACGACAATGCAATTTTTCCCAATAGCGTCTGATGAGCTTGCTCTAACATCATCTTCAGCATTACAAAAGTTGGCAAAAATCATAGGTCAATAATAATAATTATTTATTTATAATATTTAAAATAGTGTATGTTCCAGCATTATTGTAGTTTTGATATTAAAACTAATGATAAATAACATCAAGTTCTACTAAATGTGGACTATATAGGAAATATGTTAGGTGAAGAGTTATCTTCAATTCTTTTCATGCAAATCTAAAAGCTTGTTTCCTTTACTAATTTTGCTATATTTGACAATAGTTTTTATTGCTTTGTATGTTTGTTAAAATTTAGATCTTGTTTCAAAATATTTTACTTTTTGAATTAATTTTGTTCTTTAGCCATTGCTATCAAAGAGGCAATAGTTGGAGATGACATCAAATCATTTGATATAAAACCTTTTATCATTCAACCTCTACATAATCTTATAGTCCCTATACACCTATAGGCTCATTGTCTTAATATCATAAATAATAAACTGTAATGCATTATGCGTTGTTATTATTTTACTTCGAGATGAACTAAATTGACAATTCGTGAGAGCGTTGTTAGAGTTCCAATTTCCAATACAAAAGTAGACTAACACACAAAATCCTCCATCCATTATATTATATCAATATTCTAAGCTCTTATATTTTAATGATGAATAACTTACATGATAGTTAAATGAAAAAATTTTAATTTTAAATCACTAGTTGGTAATGAGTTGAAACATTGCTATAAAAAGAAAGTATAAATACCTAATTAGTTGCCCATGATAAACAAGCATTGGACCATTAAAATACACTCATCCTGAACTTTAAGTGGCTATAATATTAGAGTAGGTAAAACTAAAGTTTTGTAAAATTTTTATACAATTGTGACATTTTAGATTTTTAATATGTTTGACTTTTTAGTTCACTCCTTTTAACAATACATTATTAAAATTTATCTTTTTTATGATTTGAGTAAAAGAATTAACATAAAAGTAAAGATAAATAATTGCTAATATTTTTAGGTTTATTATCCATAAATACAATATTGATAACATCATATTTTGATTTAAATTATCATAAAATAATAGATGTTTATTGTAAAATATTATTCTTCTAATATACAATAATCAACAAAGGACATCGAAAAGTCAAGTTGACAATCAATACATTCGTATTTTATTATTTTTAACTTGTACGAAAAGGATCATCAATTATATTCCTAAATAAGGTGAACAAGTTATTATGCAAATATAAAATTGTAATAGTGAGAATTTTCAATCCACATTTAGATTTTTACATATTACAAGAATACTAAATTGATAATATAAAAAATTAAGTTGGGTCTCCATTCAAATAAGAATTCTATGCATGGAGAGTTTTACACCATGCTTTATATACTTCATCTCAAGAAGAGCATAACATATTAAACTACTAAGGTATTAATTAATAATTCACAAAGTAAACTTTAATTCCTCTCTTAGTTACTTTTATTAAGGTATATACTTCATCTCAAGAAGAGCATAACATATTAAACTTTAATTCCTCTCTTAGGTATTAATTATATTTTTTAAAATTTAAATTTTAATAGTGTTATACACACTACAAGTATCATGTCAAAAGATGATAATATGCTTATAAAATATTTACATTATAGATATACCAAGCATAGTTTATTTGTTTGATGTCATGATTCTTTATTTAACTTTTATACATTTCACTTCTTCTATTTTATACATTATTAGATACTACGGAAGTTGCTATATACAATGAAGATTTCAATTTACATGAAAAGTGTTAAAATAATATAGCCTTATGCATAAAATTCAATTGATCCTAATCTTTATATTACTTTACTCTTGTGATGAATAATTCATCCATCTACACATTACTTCAATAATGTAAAATTTATTTTTTTTATGAATAATGAAATGTTAGTTCATCATTTTTCGAAAACAACTTCTTATTGGCCTAACGATCTTCCTTCTTTTAATGACATTGCAATTTTTTGCACTAGCTTATAAAGAGATTGCTCCAATATCATCTTGAGAATTAGAATAGTTGGCTAAAATCTTATATTAGTAATAATATAGTTTCACTTGCTTAAAATATTTGGAATAATATACGATCAAGCATTATGCAGGTTTCGATGTTAAAACTTATAATTAATAACACCAAGTTCACCTGAATGTGGACCATAAAAATAAGTGGTTTGTGAAAAATTGTCTATTTTTTTAATACCATCAAGATAGCTTTTTTTGTTAAAATAATTATGCTATATTATTCAACATTTTAGATAATATCATATGATTATTAAAATTTAGATATTCTTTCAAAATATTTTACTAACATGAATGACTTTTATTTTTTAGCCATTGCTATCAAAGCGACGATAGTTGGGGATGAGATTAGATCTATTGATATTAAACCTTTAATCATATATCCCCTTTATAATCTAGTACACCTTACATCTCCTTGAGCTAATTTTTTCTAATATCATAAAAAATAAATTTTAATGCATTATGCATTATCATTATCATAATATGTGATGAATAAAAAAATGATAAAATAAAAATCTCTAATATTATCGATAAAATTGATATGGTTAGATGTCAACTTGAGAAAAAAATGACTCAATTGAAATTATAAATATCAATTTTGAAAATTCCTAGTTTATAAGAAAAGAAGTTTTAACATCACTATTATCACATGAAATCAAGTTATATCATTATGTTGCAGAAATTTTAAAATAAGATGGATATTTTTTTCGATATTATTCAATTATATAGTTTATTATTGTAAATATGCAATTCTTGTAATAGGAGTAGATTTTTAATTTCTTCTACAAATGCAAACCAATGTACATAACACTCACTCTATTAAAGTGCAATTATATTATTAGCTACTAGGTTTTGATAATGAATAACATAGTTGCTAGTTAAATGAACAAATTCTTAGTTCAAGTCACTAACATTTACCAAGTCGAAACATTTCTATAAAAAGAAACTCTCAATACATTATAAGTTGCCTATAATAAAATAATCTTAGAGCATTAGAATTTGCTCATCTTGAAATTTAAGTGATTGTAATGTCAATATTGGCAAATCAAATATTTAAGATATTTTAATAAAATATCAAATTTGTCTTCTTAGATTTTGATTATGTTTGACTTTTTAGTTCACACCTTTATGCAATTGATTATTAAAATTCATCTTTGTTATTTAGCATGAGGGAAATAAATTAACACAAAATGAAAGATATTTTTTTACAAATATTTCTAACATTTCCATGCTTGTTTAAAACCATGATAACATCATATTATTTCTCAAATTATCATGATATACTTGATGTTTATTGAAATGTTTTGTGCTTTTGATATAAAATAATGAACAAACATCTCCAATAAGTCAAATTGAAAATAAATTCATCCACATTTTGATATTTTTAACTTGTACGAAGAGGATCATCAACTAGGTTCATGGAGAAGGTGAACTAGATATTATTCAAATCATAATTTCTATGAGTGAGAATTTTTGCACCCTGTTTTGATTTTCAGAAATTACATAAAAGTTGATCGTCAAAAAAATTTAGTTAGTTCTATTTTTAAATAAGATTTCTATGTGTGGAGTTTAGAACCATGCCTCCTATAATATATCCCAAAAAGAACATAAAGTATTTGATGACTAAAGGATTACTAGCTAATTTACAAAAGAGATGCTTATTACTCTCTCAATTATATTTATGCACTTGAAGGATATGGAATACATTTTTTTCAACTTACCATACAACAATCTTAGATTATTATAAAAAGCATAAGGATTATGTTAAAAGATGACATTATTTCTATAAAATATTTAATTAATAAATATAATAAGCATAGTGTATAAGGTAATAATTCTTTATTTAATTTATATACATTTCACTTTTACCATGAGATATGTTATTGCATATAAAGAAAGTTACAATATACAATGAAGATTTCAGTTTTTAGACGACAATGGTTAGTTTCAAAAAACTAAAACCTTATACATAACATTTAAGTGATCCTAATTTCTAAAGCAACTCACTCTTGTGATGAATAATTCATCCATCAAGATATATTACTTCAATATTGTAAATTTTTTTACAAATAATCAAGTGTTGGCCCATCATGTTTCTAAGATAACTTTTCATTAGCCTGATGGTCTTCCTCCTCTTAACGACAATGCAATTTTTCCCAGTAGCGTCTGATGAGCTTACTCCAACATCATCTTCAGCATTAGAAGAGTTGGCTAAAATCTTAGGTCAATAATAATTATTATTTATTTATTTATAGTATTTGAAATAGCGTATGATCCAGCATTATTGTAGTTTTGATATTAAAACTAATAATAAATAGCACCAAGTTCTACTAAATGTGGACCATATAGGAAATATGTTACGTTAAGAGTTATTTTCAATTCTTTTCATGCAAATCTAAAAGGTTTTTTCTTTTACTAATTTTGCCATATTTGACAATAGTTTTTATTGCTTCGCATGCTTGTTAAAATTTAGATCTTGTTTCAAAATATTTTACTAATTGAATTAATTTTGTTCTTTAGCCATTACTATCAAAGAGGCTATAGCTGGAGTTGACATCAAATTATTCGATTTAAAACCTTTTATCATTCCTCCTCTACATAATCCTGTAGTCCCTATATACCTATAGTCTCATTGTCTTAATATCATAAACAATAAACTATAATGCCTTATGCGTTATCATTATTTTACTTCGAGATGAATTGAAAATTATTAAAATACATGTATCTTAAATATTATCGATAAAATTGAAATGGTTAAATATGAGCTTGTAGAAAAGATAACCCAAATAAAATTTCAAATATTAAATTTTAATTGTGAAAAGCATTATTATAACAATCGGTTCTATGTTTTCTAGAAAAGAAGGTTGGATATAACTTTTACTACATAAAATATAGTTATGTCATTATATTACATAATTGTTCTAATATAATATATTGTTTTTCAATATTATTTAATTATATAGTCTATTGCCATAAATTGATAATTCGTGAAAGCAGGTTAGAGTTCCAATTTCCACTACAAAAGTAGACCAATACATAAAATCCTCACTCCATTATATTATAACAATATTCTAAGCTATCATATTTTAATGACGAATAACTTACATGATAGTTAAATTAAAAAATTTTAATTTCAAGTCACTAGTTGGTAATGAGTTGAAACATTGCTATAAAAAGAAAGTATAAATACCATATTAGTTGCCCACGATAAACTAACATTGGACCATTAAAATACACTTATCCTAAGCTTTAAGTGGTTATAATCTTAGTGTAGGCAAAACTAAAGTTTTGTAAAATTTTTATACAATTGTGACATTTGAGATATTTAAATGTTTGACTTTTTAGTTCACTCTTTTAAAAATACATTATTAAAATTTATCTTTTTGAAGATTTGAGTAAAAGAATTAACATAAAAGCAAAGATAAATAATTACAAATATTTTTAGGTTTATTATCCATAAATATAATATTGATAACATCATATTTTGATTTAAATTATCATGAGATAATTGATGTTTATTGTAAAATATTATTCTTCTGACATAAAATAATCAATAAAGGACTTGAACAAGTCAAGTTGACAATCAATACATCCGTATTTTAATATTTTTAACTTGTACGAAGAGGATCATCAACTATATTCCTGAACAAGATAAGCAAGATATTATTCAAATATAAAATTATAATATTAAGAATTTTTAATCCACATTTAGATTTTTACATATTATAAGAATACTAAATTGACAACATAAAAAATTAAGTTGGGTCTCTTTTTAAATAAGAATTCTATGCGTGGAGAGTTTTATACCATACTTTATGTACTTCATCTCAAGAAGAGCATAACATATTAAACTACTAAGGTATTAATTAACAATTCATAAAGTAAACTTTAATTCCGCTCTTAGTTACTTTTATGCACTTGAAACATATGAAATAAATTTTTTTAATTTAAATCTTAATAGTGTTATATAAACTATAAGTATCATGTCAAAAGATGATAATATTCTTATAAAATATTTGCTTTATGGATATAACAAGCATAGTTTATAAATTATATGATATCACGATTCTTTATTCAACTTTTATGCATTTCACTTCTTCCATTTTATACATTATTAGATACTACGGAAGTTGCTATATACAATAAAGATTTCAGTTTACATGAAAAGTGTTAAAATAATATAGCCTTGTGCATAAAATTCAATTGACCATAATCTTTATATTACCTCACTCTTATGATGAATAATTCATCCATCTACATATTACTTCAATAATGCAAAATTTATTTTTTTTACGAATAATGAAATATTAGTCCATCACGTTTCGAAGACAACTTCTTATTGGCCTAACGATCTTCCTTCTTTTAACGATAATACAATTTTTTGCACTAGCATATAAAGAGATTGCTCCAACATCATCTTGAGAATTAGAATAGTTGGCTAAAATCTTATATTAGTAATAATATTGTTTCACTTGCTTAAGATATGTGGAATAATATACGATTATGCATTATGCATGTTTCGATGTCAAAACTTATGATTAATAATACCATGTTCACCTCAATGTGTCCTAAAAATAAGTGGTTTGTGAAAATTTGTCTAGTTTTTTTAATTCCATCAAGATAGCTTTTTTTTAAAACTAATTATGCTATATTATTCAACATTTTAGATAATATCATATGATTATTAAAATTTAGATCTTCATTCAAAATATTTTACTAACATGAATTACTTTTACTTTTTAGCCATTACTATCAAAGAGGCAATAGTTGAGGATAAGATCAGATCTATTGATATTAAACCTTTAATTATACCTCCCCGTTATAATCCAATACACCTTACATCTCCTTGAGCTAATTTTTTTCTAATATCATAAAAAATAAATTTTAATGCATTATGCATTATCATTATTATAATATGTGATGAATAAAAAATGATAAAATAAAATTCTCTAATACTATCGATAAAATTGATATGGTTAGATGTCAACTTGAGGAAAAAATGACCCAAGTGAAATTATAAATATCAATTTTGAGCATTTTTAGATTGTCCATAATCATGACAAGTATTATTATATCAAAGAATGCTCTCTTTCTATTTCTAGAAATAGAAACAACCAAGTTTATAAGAAAAGAAGTTTTGACATCACTATTAAAACATGAAATCAAGTTATATCATTATGTTGCAGAAATTTTCTAACAAGATGGATATTTTTTTTGATATTATTCAATTATATAGTTTATTATTTTAAATGTGCAATACTTGTAATAGGGGTAGATTTGTTAGGATCAAGAGCACTAAGAGGAGGAGGGGGGGGGGGGGGGGGGGTGTTAGGTGGGGGGACGCGTGAATTAGTGCAGCGGAAAAACTTTCGATGATTAAAACTACGTTCGTACGATAAATTGATTTCGGTAAGAAAGTTGATTTTGAAATTACTTTAACTTAAGATTAGGCAAAATGCAGTTAAAGTAAAGCTACGGAGGTAGTTTGCAATTAAGATAGAGAGCAGAATGTAAATGCAAACCGAGATTTAGAGTGGTTTGGTCAATCTTGACCTACATCCACTTTTGGCTTCCTCCTCCGGCGAGGTCACTGGCGTCTACTAGAGGCCTTCCTTCAATAGGCGAAAGCCAACCACCCTTTTACAGTTTTACTCCTTTTGACGGGCTTAAGAGACAACCCTTACAGAATTTTCACTCCTTTCTTGAATGATCAAAACTTGGAAAAAAAGAGGGAGGAGAATTATTGGCCTTTACAATAGTCTTGAGCTCTAAAATCACAGAGTAAGATCAAACTTTCGATGCAATTTCATGCAGGAAAGGGTGGGGTTTATATAGGCCCTAAACTGATTTGAATTTGGAGCTCAAAAATTTTATCTCCCGAATTTCCGGCATCCTGGCGGTACTACCGCCATAATTGGGTGGTACTACCACTTGGAGACCAAGCTCAAGCAGTACCACCACCTAACAAGGGCAGTACCACTGCTTGACTTCGCTTGGAGACCGAGCTCAAGCGGTACCACTGCTTGACAGGGGCGGTACCACCGCCCAATCTCGATCGGAGATAGAGCCCAAGCGGTACCACCGCCTAACTTGGGCGGTTGCACCGCCCAGCTTTCCTGGGAGACTGAGCTCCTGGGCGGTGCCACCACCGACCCAGGTGGTGGCACCGCCGACCCAAGCGGTGCCACTGCCGATCAGGAAATCTGGGTCCGAATGGGCTGATCCATTCGGCCTAATTTGGGTTTGTCAAGGGCCCAATTGCCCCCAGATTAAGTGTTAGAACCTTTGCAGATTCTAAACTTGGGATTGATCTCTTTAGGGGATCGGCCTCCTTGGAACTCTATAGGGGTTCCTCCCTCCAAGTTGCTACTCAAAGGCTGCAGAAAAGATTCATCTATTGCTTATAAAAAGAGGATGAATACATGACTATTTATAGGGCTTCTAAACCCTAACTCCTAATAGGACTCCTACTCAAGACTCCTACTTCTAACCAACTCCTAATAGGACTCCTACTCAAGACTCATATTCCTTTACAACTCCTAATTCTTCTCTAAGAAACAACCTCCTAACCCTAGTCGGCATCTTCATCTCTTTAATAGGTCGGCTTAGGTAGATTTTACATGAATGTCTCTCTCAATTAGGACTCTCCAAGTTAGAGTCCTAACAGACCCACCTTCTTCAAATCAGCCTTGTCCTCGAGGCTGATGATTCATGAATTCTGGGAATTTGATCTTCAAGTCATCATAGTTCTCCCAAGTGACATCTTCTATTGGTAGGTTCGCCCACTGTATTAGCACTTTATTAGTGGGTTGTCATTGTTGAGTCACGATCCGTCGATCAATAATGGCACTTGGCTGGGTCTGGAGTTCTCTTTGGGTAGTCATATTTGGTGGGTGGCTTTGGGTTGTCTCCAAGCACCTATTTAAAACTTTTGTCTGGCTGTTGGTTTGTGGGTGATATGTCATACTTCTTTTCAATTTAGTACCCTGCATATGGAATAACTTTGTCCAAAATCTGCTCTTGAAGATGCAAGTAGAATTTGTCACAAGCACAATGCGTCCCTTATAGCATAATTCTTTTGAGTCCCGATTGTAATGAGCCATGGAGCTTGGTGCTTCCTCTAATTTTTTTTTTTTTGATCTTACTGGTCTCCGAATCTTCCTGCCATTCCATCTTAATATCCTCAAGGAAGTCGCTGGTCGGAAGTGAAACGGTCGAAAATTCAGCTTGCTCAGGTAGTTGCGAAAGCACATCTGTAACAACATTCTCTTTCCACTTTTTGTAAGTTATTTCATAATCAAATCCAAGAAGTTTTGTTACCCATTTTTGCTGCTCAAGGGATGATATCTTTTGCTCCAAAAAGTACTTGAGGCTTTTATGGTTGGCTTTAATTTGAAATTGTCGACCGATCAAGTAGGGTCTCCATCTCGTTACTGCGTGCATAATGGCGAGCATCTCCTTATCATATGTTGACATATTTTGATAGGAGGGAGACAATGCCTTGCTAGTATATGCGAGTGGTCGACCATCTTGCATGAGAATGACTCCAATTCTAACTCCAAATGCATCGACCTCAATAATGAAGGGTCGGTTGAAATCTGGTAGTGCTAGCCTCGGCGTCGTCATCATGGCTACCTTAAGTTTGTTGAAGGCAGCAGAGGCTCTATCTGACCATTGGAAGACATCTTTTTTTCAGCAAGGAAGTAAATGGTGCACTGATCTTTCCATAGTTTTTCACGAACTTGCGGTAGTAGCCTATTAAACCCAGAAATCCATGCAGCAATTTTATGTTCCTCGAGGTCGCCCAGTTCTGTATTGCTTCTATTTTGGAGGGGTCCACTACTATACCTTCCTCTGATATGATATGCCCAAGATATTCCACCTTCTGTTGAAGAAAGCAAAAATTTGTAGTGGTTGTTGTGTGTTCAAAAGGTGGTTTTCGGTATGTCTTCTTCACACACTCGTATTTGATGATACCCGGATCAAAGGTCCAGCTTTATGAAGATTTGTGCTCCCTTTTATCTAGCAATTCATCTACTATTGGAATAGGGTATTTGTCCTTGACGGTTATGCCATTGAGAGCTCGGTAATCAATACACAATCACCATGTTCTGTCCTTCTTTCGTACGAGGAGCACCAGTGAAGAGTAGGGGTTGCAACTTGGCCGAATAACTCCTGTTTTGAGCATCTCTTTTACAATCCTTTCTATTTCATCCTTCTAGAGATGTGGATACAGATATGGCTGAGTATTTATTGGACATTTGCCTGGAAGAATTGTTATATAATGATTATACCGACGAGTAAGAGGTAGGTTACGCGGTTCATCAAATATATCTGAAAATTCAGCAAGCAAAGGAAATAGATTTGGATCTTCAAATTCTGTTGGCTCTCCCTTAGTTTGCTACACAAGTTGTACCAAAAAGCCGCTGCATACTTTATGCAAAATCTTCTCCATTTGTTGTGTGCAAATCGTTATTACGTCGCCCCCACATTTCCTGTGCAGTTATCACCTGTTTCCCCTTACTATAAAATTTCATAATTAGTTTTATAAAATTCCAAGAAACATCACCTAATGTCATCAACAATTCAATTCTGTACATGGCCTCATGATCATCAAGAGGGAGAAGGAAGAAATATGCAATTATCTCTTGGTCCTGCAGCAATAGTTTCACCTGCGGGCACCTACGATCACACTTCAAAATCCGTCCGTTGGCGACCTTAACGACAAACCTACTGCAATTCTCAATAGGTAAGTTCATCTGGACAGCAACCTTACTGTTTAAGAAGTTATTAGTACTACCCGTGTCGATGAGAACAGTGATCGGTTGTTGTTTGAGAAGGCCTCCAACTTTCATCGTTTGCGGGTTTGAGTAACCGGCTAGTGCATGTACCGTAACTTCGGTCGGTTGTGGCTCTTCTTCTGCATCTTCTTCTTTATGTTCAAGGCTCTCTTCTGGATGTTCAATGATCTCTTCTTCTACTGGTTCAATCATAAGAAGTCTCCCTTTACTACAGCGATGCTCACGGCTCCATGGCTCGTCGCAATGCCAACATAACCCCTTCACATATTGCTCCCGAAGCTCTTCTCTTGTTAACCTTTTTGGTGTAGGGACTTGGTCGACAATAGGGGGGGCTGAGGGCTTCAATATTACTAGTTGAGGAGTGACCCTAGTCCTCCGAGCTTCATGGTTCAATTGCTCCTCTTGATGTCGTGCGAAAGAGATGGCTGTCATAAGCGTATACGATTGTCGCGCTTTAACTTCTCCTCGGATCTCCGGCTTCAAGCCCTCAATGAAGGTCCTCAATAGCTATTTTTGAGACCAATCATGAGTTTGATTAGATAACCTTTCAAACCTGGTTTGGTACTCATGAATGGTGGAAGTTTGTCGGATCTTTGCTAGTTGTCCGTCAATATTCTCGTAATCGGTTGGTTTTAAGCGGATCAGCAGTCCTTCTTTGAATTGTTGTCATGAAAGGACTCCATAAGTATGTTCAAACTAGTCAAACCACTATATAGTATCCCCTTTAAGATGTATAGCTGTAATTTTCACCATAGATGCATCCGCGGTTTTGTGGTACTGAAAATATCGCTCCGCGCGCGAGATCTAACCAATCGGGTCTCCTTCTTCCCATCTAGGGAAGTCCACTCTCATGCATGGATAGTTGGGGTCAATCATAGAGCCTCCCCTCCCTTAGAACTCATCTCTTCGGGCCTGGTGCGATTGGGCAAAGCTCTCTCCGTGATATGATTTTTTCGGGTATAGTGGTCAGCCCAATCTGAGTTCGGTAAAGAGTGTCCGAATCTTATCCTCCATTCGCGCCTCCAAGGCTTCGAATTTAGCATTGATTGCCTCCTTAGATGCCATAGTATATGCCTCCAAATCTATGATGTTATGATCTCTCTTTTGTTATCAGGTTAAAGGCATGTATAGGTTGAGAGAAGTGATGGTCGAAAGGGTTGGTGGATCGGTGGATGTAGGCTACGATTTAGGCTTATTTTGTAGCTGTTTTGGGTGCAGTTTGAGGGTGTGGTTTAGTAGAGTTTTAGGGCTATGGATGAAAGTTTTGGATCTGTGGTAGATGGCAATAAAGGTTTGATAGATATCAGTGGAAGTTGCAGCAAGTATGTGCTGTCTTGTAAGAGTAGAATTATCGTCGAAGAAACAATGATTTCTCGATGTAATTTCTACCAAAAACATGAGAGAATTGAGGAGGGAATTGATAAAAAAATCACAGTTTATATGACAGCAAGGCTGTCTAATTTAATCAAGAGAATTTTGGCAGTATAACAGCAAGGAAATTGGTGCAAGTTGTGATAGCAGAATTCTCGTCGAAAAATTTCAGCGATTTACGATGAAAATTTACAGCAATACAAAATCGTTTTTAGAGATTAATTTCTCAATAGATCAATCTTAGATGGAAGCCAAGATGATCTATGAAGTGTATAAAAAATTTCATTCAAAAAAGATTGCAAATAGATGGGTTAAGGCAACAATATGCGGCTGAAATTTTCTACAGCATAGATTTTCAAGTGTAGTAGATTGTACATAAAAGATCAGTAGTTTATATTGAGAATTTTTTGATGAAACCAAAGGGAAATCTACTATTAGGAAGTGTTAAAGATGTCATAAAAATTTCGTAGAAATTTAGATAGAGAAAGTATAGTAACAAGATCAAACAGATGGTGCTATGCGGCTGGAATTCTGCAATGTATCTTTCGTCGTAGAGATGAAAACTTTGTGACGAAAAGTTTATGCAGCAATATAGGAACAATTTTTTTTTTTGGATTTTCAAATAAGGATAACTAAATTGCAGTAGTAGTAAGGTAGGAAACCAGAACCTGTTACAATTCACAGGGAGATCAAAGGATGATCCACGGTGGTGGAGATGATGGCGGAATTTAGCGACAATCTTTTAAGCAATTGTGGGAATTGCTTTGGACGGTTGTGGATGGTTGATGGATGGCTGTGGAAGGGCAGCGAGACACCAAGAATGCTGCTCTGATACCAGGTGTTAGAACCCTTGTAGATTCTAAACTTGGGATTGATCTCTTTAGGGGATCGGCCTCCTTGGAACTCTATAGGGGTTCCTCCCTCCAAGTTGCTGCTAAAAGGCTGCAGAAAAGATTCATCTATTGCTTATGAAAAGAGGAGGAATACATGACTATTTATAGGGCTTCTAAATTGTAACTCCAAATAGGACTCCTACTTCTAACCAACTCCTAATAGGACTCCTACTCAAGACTCATATTCCTTTACAACTCCTAATTCTTCTCTAAGAAACAACCTCCTAACCCTAGTCGGCCTCTTCATCTCTTTAATAGGGGTCAGCTTAGGTAGGTTTTACATGAATGTCCCTCTCAATTAGGACTCTCCAAGCTAGAGTCCTAACATTAAGTTAATGGGATCACCTCTCATTCTTAACTTAATCTACATGCTAACTACGATATTTCTTAAGACATTTACTATAACTTGCTCCGGTGCATCAATCGCTTCTTTCCAAACATCAGATGAACCGTTGGCGATGCTCCTGCTCACTTCTAGCAAACTCCTGGACTTGCGACGATCCACTTGGCGAGTTCCTACGAGCTTCTTTGGAAAGCTCCTAGACTTCTCAGATTTGTTCCCGCAGAACCTCCGACGACCGTCCGGACTTCCGTCGAACTCTCGAACCCCCAACGTGATTATAGTCTTGACTCCGGTGCAACTCCTACTGCATGTCTTACTTTCATCATAGTTAATCCTGCACATGTAAAGCAAACTTTGATCTAGACAATTAATACTAAGCATTAATCAAGTTGTCCGGCATGTCATTCGTCCCTCGACGCTTCGTCCGATTCTTTGGCGCATCATCCTCTTCTGCATCCTATTGCCTAATCGGTCAGTTGACTCCGCAACTTTGATATCCTTGGTGCAATACCCACTCTTCTTGGCTCGATGCCTGAATCCACGGCCTAAAGCCTTCTGTCGATACGTTGACCAATCCACCGGCCCGACGTCCAATCTTCTGACATGTTCCTCCGGCCTAACATGATTTTTCCTGCTTGAATTGTCTCATCCTAATCGAAGAATTCTGTGTCACTCAAAACATAAATTAAAATATAAACATAATTATCAATTGGTTTCATTATCAAAATATGAGATTCAACAATCTCCGCATTTTTTATGATGACAACCAATTGATGACGGAGTTAAACTTAACTCCCGGAGTTTAAACAAACTCCCCTTATCAATATGTCATATTGATAGAACCTTGAATTCAAACTAAATTCAAGTCATTGCAATATTCATCATGAATACTTGCAACACGTCATCATGAACTTATGCATAATATCATACTTCTCCCCCTTTGTCATCAACAAAAAGGAGAAGTATAACTATTCTTGTGTTTGGAATATAAGTTCAACTCATTGCATGAGAAACATAATATCTAGTTTTATCATCATGCAGTTTTGAAGCTAGAAAATTTAACAAGTGTTACATCATGCTTAAAACATTCAAGCTATCAAATTTGAGATATACAAGTTTTACAACATACAAGATAGCACTTTTGCTTCGTTTGAGATAGCAACTTCTACATCATGCAAGCTAGCAAATTAGAGATGTTCAAGAAGGCAACTCTTGCTTCTTGAAATATGTAAATTTTGTCAACTTTGCTAGTTGTGCAAGTTAGCATGTTTTGCTTCTTGAGATAGGCAAGATAGCACTTTTGTCACTTTTGTTTCTTAAGATGTTGAAGATAGCAAGCTCTACATCTTGCAAGCTAGCAATTTTACAACATTTTAGAATATGCAGGCTAGCAATTTAGAGATGTTCAAGAAAGCAACTCTTGCTTCTTGAAATATGCAAGTTTGCTAGATGTGCACGTTAGCATGTTTTGCTTCTTCTTGAGATTTCAAGCTAGCAAGTTTGCTCCCCCTATGTCATTGTCAAATAGAAGGGAATAACAATACAATAGTATAATTCATTTCCCTTTACTATAATCTTCAGATCAGGACAAAGGTATGTATCATTCTTATTTGTGCATCAAAATATTTTCAAATTAAAACATGCACAATTTCGAAACCTTACATTTCTTTTTTCATGCATGATAAAATAAATCAATCATCACTGCAACTCATCATGCATATTATTAAAATGTAAAATCATCAAACATGATACAAATATTTATTTTCAAAATATTCATCATTATTTTGAGCACAACATACATGATTCTAAGACATTCATAATAAATCATTTTAGCAACAAATCATAGAATTTCAAATCATTAATATTTCATCATTGCATGCATCAAAATAATATCATGAGTGTTTCATGCATAATACCAAATCATCATCAATATTCCAATCATTATTCCAATATACACATCATGAGAACAATAAATTTGCACTATAGACAATCTCCTGTTTTATCATTCACGCTAACATATTTTTTTGTTCTCTTTTGCAATTAGCAAGCTACCAATTTCCTTTTTCTTTTATAACAGTGATTCAATCATATCATTCGATAAACCAATCATAATTACAAAGGAGTATTGAATCATAAAGAAAATCATAAAATTGTTCCGGCCATCAAGGTACATTTTCTCAAATTGTGGGTATCAAAAAATCAAGAGAAATCAACTTACAATTCATTTTGAAAAATATTCTTTTTGACAAAATGAGAGAATCATGATTAATAATCTTGATAAAGTTTCAAAAATATAATTATCAAGATCATGAATACTAAAAGACCATAAAACATTTCGATAAATCTCCTTTTACATAGAAAATAATCTTGATTCATTAAATAGAAAATTCAAATCATAATTGTGAGAAATCAAGATCATGATTTCGATAAAACCCATTAAATTCAAATCATTTTCATAATCCATGATATTCATAAAAATAATACAAATGGATTCATTAAAATAAATAATATAGAGAAAAATAATTTTCAAGAAAAATGTTCTCCTTTTAGTTGTTTCAATTCATGTGACTTATTTCATTTATGCCAAACAAAAATATGCATCAACGTTTAAGATCAGAAAAATAATTTTGTCATAAGAACCATCAAGACCAATAACTCACAAAAATCATCATGTATAACTTTAAAATCTCATGCATAAAATCATCAAATCATGGTATCAAAAACTTCACTATTTTCATTACAACATCAAGCAAGGTTTCATTGAACATAATTTTGAATGATTCTTATAGATATCTAAAACTTCTTTAGTTTTAATTTATATGATTTACTTTATATTAGCATGCTCAAATTTTTTTTTTATGTCAAAACCAAAGACAAGGTTTAAGAAAAAAAATCATCAAGCCTTCCATATAAAAGCCATGCATTGTCATTGAAAAACAATATGGAAATTATCAAAATACACATTCTTGCTTCCCAAGCACATACATAAGATTAATCTTACTAGGTGTACAATCATTAGATTTATATATAACATTTTATTGCATTAACATAAAACATACAATTTGCCATTTTTAAAATTATGAACATAATCATATTTTTGCATTTTCATTACATCATAAAACATGTAATTTTTGTTTTCATTTTTAAAATTACTAGCATGATCATGATTTCTGCATTTTTATTTTTTAAACATTTAATTTTCAAGAAAATTAATTCAAAACTAAATTACTTAAAAAAAATGGATCATGAAAAGCATCATGTAATTTTGAAGTAAATTAGGGGGATTTCGATTACCTCATCATTGAAGGTGGTTAAGGCGTAGTTTGCCACCTCGCCTTTCTTTATTTTCTTCTCGTATTCGGAGGAGCTCGATTCATCCCACTTTGTATTCTTCTTCTTGCGTTCAAAGCAAGTAGTTCTGTTCTTTTTGTTCTAAAATTTTTGTTTCATTAATTTTTTAAATTTATTAGTGAGTAGTTCTTGTTCACCATCACTTGAGCTTATGCTTGAGTGGTCTTCAAATGTTCTATGTCTCAAATCCTTCCTGTTTTTTAGGAGATGATTTTGTTCATTATGTTTATCATGTGCATTATGCACCATTTCATATGTCATCAATAAACTGATAAGTTCATCAAGTGAAAAAATATTTAAATCTTTTGTTTCTTGTATTGTCGTTATATTTGATTCTCAAGCTTTAGAAAGTGATTGTTAAACTTTACTAGCAAGTTCAAAAATTGAGAAATATTTTCCAAGAGCTTTTAAACTATTGACGACATCAGTAAAATGGGTGTACATGTCAACAATGGTTTCACTCGGCTTCATTCGAAAAAGCTCGAAATCATGCATTAAAAAGTTGATTTTCGAATCTTTAACTCTAGAAGTGCCTTTGTGTGTGATTTCAAGAGTATGCCATATGTCGAAAGCCGTTTCGCACAAAGAAACCCGATTGAATTCATTTTTATTTAAGGTGCAAAACAAGACATTCATAGCCTTTGTATTTAGAGAAAACGTCTTCTTCTCCAAATCATTCCAATGGTTCATTGGAAGAGAAGCCATTTCAAATCTGTTTTCGACTATATGCCATAAATCAAGATTCAATGAAAGCAAGAAAACTCTCATTCGAGTTTTTCAATAAATGTAGTCCGTCCCATTCAAGAAGGGAGGACGAATGAGAGAGTGACCCTTTTGGTTGCCGAAAAGAGTCATTTCTCTTAGGTGTTAATCCAAGTGAGAAATAATTAGGCTCTGATACCAATTGTTAGGATTAAGAGCACTAAGAGAGGGGGGGGGGGGTGTTGAATTAGTGCAGCAGAAAAACTTTTGACAATTAAAACTATGTTCGTACAACAAAAATGATTTTGGTAAGAAAGCCGATTCGAAAATTACTTTAACTTAAGATTAGGTGAAGTACAATTAAAGTAAAGCTATGAAGGTAGTTTGCAATTAAGATAGAGAGAATAATGTAAATGCAAACTGAGATTTAGTGTGTTTTGGTCAATTTTGACCTACATCCACTTTTGGCTTCCTCCTCCGACAAGGTCACCGGCGTCTACTAGAGGCCTTCATTCAACAGGTGAAGGTCAACCATCCTTTTACAATTTCACTCCTTTTAACAGGCTTAGGAGACAACCCTTACAAAATTTTCACTCCTCTCTTGAATGATCAAAACTTGGAAGAAAAGAGGGAGAACTTTTGGCCTTTACAACACTTTTAAGCCCTAAAATCATAGTGTAAGATCAAGCTTTCATTGCCCTTTCATGCAGGAAAGGGTGGGTTTTATATAGGCCCCAAACTTGCTCCGGTGCATCAATCGCTTCTTCCGGCGAGCTTCCAGCGAACGTCCGACGAACCTTTGGCGATGCTCCTACGGACTTCCAGCAAACTCCTGGACTTTTGATGATCCACTTGTCGAGTATCTACGAGCTTCTTTGGCAAACTCTTGGACTTCTCGGATTTGTTCCCCTAGAACCTCCGACGACCTTCCGGACTTCCGTCGAACTCTCGAACCCCCAATGTGATCATAGTCTTGACTCCGGCACAACTCCTACTGCATATCTTACTTTCATTGTAGTTAATCCTGCACATGTAAAACAAACTTCGATCTAGACAATTAATACTAAGCATTAATCAAGTTGTTCGGCATGTCATTCGTCCCTCGACGCTTCGTCTGATTCTTCGGCGCATCGCCCTCTCCTGTGGCCTATTGCCCAATCGGCCAGTTGACTCCGCAACTCTGATATCCTTGGTGCAATACCCGCTCTTCTTGGCCCGATGTTCGAATCCATGACCCGAAGCCTTCTATCGATACGTCGACTGATCCACCAGCCCGACGTCCAATCTTCTAACATGTTCCTCCGGCCCAACATGATTTTTCCTGCTTTAATTGTCTCATCCTGATCAAAGATCCTGTGTCACTCAAAATACAGATTAAAATATAAACATAATTATCAATTGGTTTTATCATCAAAATACGAGATTCAATAAGATTTTCAATTTCCTCTACAAATGCAAACCAATGTACGTAACACTAACTCTATTAAAATACAATTATATTATTAGCTACTAGGTTTTGATAATGAATAACGTAATAGATAAATGAACAAATTCTCAGTTCAAGTCTCTTGCATTTACCAAGTCGAAACATTTCTATAAAAAGAAACTCTCAATACATTATAAGTTACCTATAATAAAATAATCTTAGAGCATTAGAATTTGCTCATCTTGAAATTTATGTGATTGTAATGTCAATGTTGACAAAACAAATATTTAAGATATTTTAATAAAATATCAAATTTGTCTTCTTAGATTTTGATTATGTTTGACTTTTTAGTTCACACCTTTATACAATTGATTATTAAAATCCATCTTTGTTATTTAGCATGAGTGAAACAAATTAACACAAAATGAAAGATTTTTTTTTTCAAATATTTCTAACTTTGCCTTTCTTGTTTAAAATCATGATAACATCATATTATGACTCAAATTATCATGATATACTTGATGTTTATTGAAATGTTTTGTGCTTTTGATATAAAATAATGAACAAACATCTCCGATAAGTCAAATTGACAATACTTTCATCCATATTTTGATATTTTTAACTTGTACGAAGAAGATCATCAACTTGGTTCATGAAGAAGGTGAACTATATATTATTCAAATCATAATTTTTAGGAGTGAGAATTTTGCACCATGTTTAGATTTTTAGAAATTATAAGAAATTTGATCGTTAAAAAAATTAAGTTAGTTCTATTTTCAAATAAGATTTCTATGTGTGGAGTTTAGAACCATGCCTCATGTAATTGACCATAAAAAGAGTATAAAGTATTGGATGACTAAAGGATTACTAGACAATTTGCAAAAGAGATGCTTAATCCTCTCTCAATTATAGTTATGCACTTGAAGGATATGGAATAGTTTTTTTTCAACTTACCATACAACAATCTTAGATAGTTACATAAAGTATAAGCATTATGTTAAAAGATGACATTATTTCTATAAAATATTTAATTAATAAATATAACAAGCATTGTATATTAGATCATAATTTTTTATTTAATTTATATACATTTCACTTCTACCATGAGATATGTTGTTGCATACAAAGAAAGTTACGAAATACAATGTAGATTTCAGTTTCTAGATGACCATGGTTAGTTTAAAAAAAATAAAACCTTATGCATAACCTTTAATTGATCCTAATCTTCAAACAATTAAAACCTTATGCATCCATTAAGATATATTACTTCAATATTGTAAATTTTTTTTACAAATAATTAAGTGTTGGCCCATCATGTTTCTACGATAACTTCTCATTAGCCTGATGGTCTTCCTCCAATTAACGATAATGTAATTTTTCCCGGTAGTATCTGATAAGCTTGCTCTAACATCATCTTCAGCATTAGAAAAGTTGGCAAAAATTTTAGGCTAGTAATAATTATTATTTATTTATTTATAGTATTTAAAATAGCATATGATCCAGTATTATTGTAGTTTTGATATTAAAACTAATGATAAATAACATCAAGTTCTACTAAATGTTGTCCATATAGGAAATATGTTATGTGAAGAGTTATCTTCAGTTCTTTTCATGCAAATCTCAAACCTTGTTTCTTTTACTAATTTTTCCATATTCAATAATAGTTTTTATTGCTTCGTATGCTTGTTAAAATTTAGATCTTGTTTTAAAATATTTTACTAATTGAATTAATTTTGTTCTTTAGCCATTACTATTAAAGATGATATAGTTGGAGATGACATCAAATCATTCAATATAAAACCTTTTATCATTCCTCCTCTATATAATCCTGTAGTCCCTATACACATATAGTCTCATTGTCTTAATATCATAAACAATAAACTGTAATGCATTATGCTTTGTCATTATTTTACTTCGAGATGAATTAAAAAATATTAAAAAATATATATCTCAGATATTATCGATAAAATAGAAATGGTTAAATGTGAGCTTGTAGAAAAGATAACCCAAATAAAATTTTAAATATTAAATTTCATCCGTGAAAAATATTATTATAACAATCGGTTCTATGTTTTCTTGAAAAGAAGGTTGGATATAACTATTACCATATAAAATATAGTTATGTCATTATATTACATAATTGTTCCAATATAATGTATTATTTCTCAATAATATTTAATTATATAGTCTATTGCCATAAATTAACAGTTCGTGAGAGCGGGTTAGAGTTCCAATTTCCACTACAAAAGTTGACCAACACACAAAATCATCACTCCATTATATTATAATAATATTCTAAGCTCTTATATTTTAATGACGAATAACTTACATGATAGTTAAATTAAAAATTTTTAATTTTATGTCATTAGTTGGTAATGAGTTGAAACATTGCTATAAAATTATTAAAATATATATCTCAGATATTATCGATAAAATGGAAATGGTTAAATGTGAGCTTGTAGAAAAGATAAACCAAATGAAATTTTAAATATTAACTTTCATCCGTGAAAAGCATTATTATAACAATCGGTACTGTGTTCTCTTGAAAAGAAGGTTTGATATAACTATTACCACATAAAATATAGTTATGTCATTATATTAAATAATTATTCTAATATAATGTATTGTTTCTCAATATTATTTAATTATATAGTCTATTGCCATAAATTGATAATTCGTGAGAGCGGGTTGGAATTCCAATTTCCATAATAAAAGTAGACCAACACACAAAATCCTTACTCCATTATATTATAACAATATTCTAAGCTCTTATATTTTAATGACGAATAACTTACATGATAGTTAAATGAAAAAATTTTAATTTCAAGTCACTAGTTGGTAATGAGTTGAAACATTACTATAAAAAGATAGTATAAATACCATATTAGTTGCCCATGATAAACTAGCATTGGACCATTAAAATACACTTATCTTGAACTTTAAGTGGTTATAATCTTAGAGTAGGCCAAACTAAAGTTTTGTAAAATTTTTATACAATTGTGACATTTTAGATTTTTAATGTGTTTGACTTTTTAGTTCACTCCTTTTAACAATACATTATTAAAATTTATCTTTTTTAGGATTTGATTAAAAGAAAACATAAAAGCAAAGATAAATAATTACAAATATTATCAGGTTTATTATCCATAAATACAATATTGATAACATCATATTTTGATTTAAATTATTATGAGATAATAGATGTTTATTGTAAAATATTATTCTTCTGATATAAAATAATTAACAAAGTACTCGAACAAGTCAAGTTGACAATCAATACATCCATATTTTAATTATTTTTAACTTGTATGAAGAGGATTATCAACTATATTCCTAAACAAGGTGAACAAGATATTATTCAAATATAAAATTGTAATAGTGAGAATTTTCAATCCACATTTAGATTTTTACATATTACAAGAATACTAAATTGACAACATAAAAAATTAAGTTGGGTCGCTTTTCAAATAAGAATTCTATGCGTGGAGAGTTTTACATCATGCTTTATATACTTCATCTCAAGAAGAGCAAAACATATTAAACTACTATGGTATTAATTAGTAATTCACAAAGTAAACTTTAATTCCTCTCTCAATTACTTTTATGCACTTGAAAGATATAAAATAATTTTTTTTAATTTAAATCTTAATAGTGTTATATAAACTATATGTATCATGTCAAAAGATGATAATATTCTTATAAAATATTTACTTTATGGATATAACAAGCAAAGTTTCTAAATTGTATTGTGTCACGATTCTTTATTCAACTTTTATACATTTCACTTCTTCCATTTTATACTTTATTAGATACTACGGAAGTTGCTATATACAATGAAGATTTCAGTTTACATGAAAAGTATTAAAATAATATAGCCTTATGCATAAAATTCAATTGACCATAATCTTTATGTTACCTCACTCTTGTGATGAATAATTCATCCATCTACACATAACTTCAATATTGCAAAATTTATTTTTTTGAATAATAAAATATTAGTCCATCACGTTTTGAAGACAACTTCTTATTGGCCTAACGATCTTCCTTCTTTTAACGACAATACAATTTTTTGCACTAGCATATAAAGAGATTGCTCCAACATCATCTTGAGAATTAGAATAGTTGGCTAAAATCTTATATTAGTAATAAAATAGTTTCACTTGCTTAAGATATTTGGAATAATATACGATCACGCGTTATGCATGTTTCGATGTTAAAACTTATGATTAATAACACCAAGTTCACCTCAATGTGTGTTGAATCTCAGATTTTAATGATGAAACCAATCGATAAGTGTTTATATTTTAATCTACGTTTGGAGTGATGCAGGATGCTTCGATTAGAATGAGACAATTAAAGCAGAAAAAATCATGTTGGGCCGTAGAAAAACATGTCAGAAGAATAGACGTCAGACCGGTGGATCAGTTGACGTATTGATAGAAGGCTTCAGGCCGTGGATTCGGGCATCGGGCCAAGAAGAGCGGATATTGCACCAAGGATATCAGAGTTGCGGAGTCAACTGGTCGATTGGGCAATAGGTTGCAAGAGAGGATGATGCGCCGAAGAATCGGACGAAGTGTCGAGGGACTAATGATATGCTGGACAACTTGATTAATGCTTAGTATTAATTGTCTAGATCAAAGCATGTTTTTACATATGTAGGATTAACTATGATAGCAAGACATGAAGTAAAATGAAGTCCCGGAGTCAAGGACGCGATTACGTTGGGAGTTCGAGAGTTCATCGAAAGTCCGGATGTTCGTCGGATGTTCTGGAGGAACCAATCGAGAAGTCTCGGAGCTTGCCAAAGAAGCTCATCAGAACTCACCAAAAAGATCTTCATGAAGTCCAGGAGTTCACCGGAAGTTCGCCAGAAGCTCACCGGAAGAATAGACATAGGGACTTGTTTTGCTTAGCAAATGTCTTAGGATTTCGTAGTTAGCACGTAGGCTTGGATTTGGGCCAACCCAATTAGGGGCAAGCTAGGCCCATGTAAGAATTGTGTTAGGCCCAATAAGAAGCCCAAACAGTGCCCCAAGAAGTCTCACCATTGTGGCATAATCTTCGAGGTCGTGTCAGGCGGTGGTACCGCTAGTCTGGGTGATTGTACCGCCCCTAGCAGGGTGCCAGGTGGTGGTACCGCTAGTCTAGGCAGTGGTACTGCCCAGCACTACCCCTGAGGTGGTGGTACCACCCAGGGTAGTGTCAATGTCAGACTAACACTGGGCGGTGGTATTGCCCTTGCTTGGGGAACCCGGGATGGGAAAGTTTTAGGCTCCAAGTTTGAATCAACTTGAAGCCTATAAATACCCCTCTTATCCATGGTTAAAACATATAAGTATTGAGAGTAAAAAAGTATATAAACGCTATTAAAATCTTGTGTAAGCTCCTCTCAAAGTTTTAAGTGTTAGAATAGATTGAGAGAGGAGTGAGTGGGGTGTAAGGGTTATCTCCTAAACCCGATAAAAGGAGCATTGAGTTGTAAAAGGTGATTGGCCTTCGCCTATTGAAGGAAGACCTCTAGTGGACACCGGTGACCTCGTCGGAGGAGGAAGCCGAAAGTGGATGTAGGTCACGTTGACTGAACCACTCTAAAATCTGGTTTGCATTTACATTTGTGCAATTTATCATTACTGCAAACCTTCTTAAGTGCTTACTGCCTTCAATACTTTTACGAACTCGCTTTCAAGTTAAGTTTCCGAAAACAGTTTTATGTCGGAAATGGTTTTATCGTACAAAAGTTTTTAAACTGTTGTTATCTTACCGCTGCACTAATTCACACCCCCCCCCCACCCCTCTTAGTGCCGACTCTTGATCCTAACAATTGGTATCAGAGCGAGGTTCACTCTTAGTTGGATTAAAACCCAAGAGAGATGACATTTGCCGGAAACCAAGAGGGTCACTCTATTACACGTCCGCCCATGTTTAATGGGACGGATTACACCTATTAGAAGACTCGAATGAGGATCTTCCTTATCTCTATAGATTTTGAGCTTTGGAACATTGTTGAAAATGGATTTCAAAAGTTTTCTCTTCAATGAACCATTGGAATGATTTGGAGAAGAAGGCTTTTTCTCTAAATACCAAGGTTATGAATGCATTATTTTGCGCCTTAGACAAAAATGAGTTTAATTAAATTTCTACTTGTGAAACGGCTTTCGAGATATGACACATATTAGAAGTCACACACGAAGGCACAAGTAGAGTAAAAGATTCGAAGATCAATCTTTTAATGCATGATTTTGAACTTTTTCATATGAAACTTGGAGACGTACACCAGTTTCATAGATGTCGTCAATGGTTTAAAAGCACTTGGTAAAAGTTTTTTTCAAATTTTGAACTCATTAACAAGATCTTAAGATCACTTTCTAAAAATGGCAATCAAAAGTAATGATAATACAAGATTTAAATATTTTTTCACCTGAAGAACTTATCGGTTCATTGTTGATAATGAAATGGTGCACAATGCACATGATGAACATGATGAACAAAACAATCTTCCAAAGAATAGGAAGGATTTGGGACATAGAATATTTGAAAACCACTCGAGCATAAGCTCAAGTGATGGTGAACATGAACTACTCACTAAGAAATTTAAAATGTATATGAAACAAGAATTAAAGAATAAGAACAAAAAGAATACAACTACTTGCTTTGAATTCAAGAAGAAGAATATAAAGTGGGATGAATCGAGCTACTCCTAAGATGAAGAGAAAATCAACAAAAGCGAGGTGGCAAATTACTCCTTAATGGCTTTGGACGTTGAGGTAATCAAAACGCCTTTACTTTATTTTGAAATTACATAATGCCTATAGATCTTCTTTCAAAATATTTTACTAACATGAATTAGTTTTATTTTTTATTCATTACTATCAAAGAGGCGATAGTTGGGGATGAGATTAGATCTATTGATATTAAACCTTTAATCATACATCCCCTTTATAATCCAGTACACCTTACATCTCCTTGAGCTAATTTTTTTTAATATCATAAAAAATAAATTTTAATGCATTATGCATTATCATTATCATAATATGTGATGAATAAAAAATAATAAAATAAAAGTCTCTAATACTATCGATAAAATTGATATGCTTAGATGTCAACTTGAGGAAAAAATGACCCAAATGAAATTATAAATATCAATTTTGAGCAGTTATAGATTGTCCATAATCATGACAAGTATTATTATATCAAATGCTCTGTTTCTATTTCTGGAAATAGAAATATCCAAGTTTATAAGAAAAGAAGTTTTGACATGACTATTACCATATGAAATCAAGTTATATCATTATGTTGCAGAAATTTTCCAACAAGATGGATATTATTTTTGATATTATTCAATTATATAGTTTATTATTGTAAATGTACAATTCTTGTAATAGGAGTAGATTTTCAATTACCTCTACAAATGCAAACCAATGTACATAACACTAACTCTATTAAAGTACAATTATATAATTAGCTACTAGGTTTTGATAATGAATAACATAGTCGCTAGTTAAATGAATAAATTCTCAATTAAAACTACTAGCATATACCAAGTCGAAACATTTCTATAAAAAGAAACTCTCAATACATTATAAGTTACCTATAATAAAATAATATTAGAGCATTAGAATTTGCTCATCTTGAAATTTAAGTTATTGTAATGTCAATGTTCGCAAAACAAATATTTAAGATATTTTAATAAAATATCAAATTTGTCTTCTTAGATTTTGATTATATTTGACTTTTAGTTCACACCTTTATACAATTGATTTTTAAAATTCATCTTTGTTATTTAGCATGAGGAAAACAAATTAACACAAAATGAAAGATATTTTTTTACAAATATTTCTAACTTTGCCATGCTTGTTTAAAATCATGATAATATCATATTATGACTCAAATTATCATGATATACTTAATGTTTACTGAACTGTTTTGTGCTTTTGATATAAAATAAATAACAAACATCTCCAATAAGTCAAATTGATAATAATTTCATCCATATTTTGATATTTTTAACTTGTACCAAGAGGATCATCAACTAGGTTCATGGAGAAGGTGAACTAGATGTTATTCAAATCATAATTTCTAAGAGTGAGAATTTTTGCACCATGTTTAGATTTTCAAAAATGACAAGAAAGTTGATCATCAAAAAAATTAAGTTGGTTCTATTTTCAAATAAGAGATGCTTAATTATATTTATGTAGTTGATATGGAATAGATTTTTTTCAACTTACCATACAACAATCTTAGATTGTTACATAAAGTATAAGCATTATTTTAAAAGATGACATTATTTATATAAAATATTTAATTAATAAATATAATAAGCATAGTGTATAAGGTTATAATATAAAATATTTATATACATTTCCCTTCTACCATGAGATATGTTATTGCATACAAAGAAAGTTACAATATATAATAATGATTTTAGTTTCTAGATGACCATGGTCAATTTCAAAAAACTAAAACCTTATGTGTAACGTTTAATTGATCCTAATCTTTAAAGCAACTCACTCTTGTGATGAACAATTCATCCATCCAGATATATTACATCAATATTGTAAATATTTTTTACAAGTAATCAAGCGTTGGCCCATCATGTTTCTAAGACAACTTCTCATTAGCTTGATTGTCTTCCTCCTCTTACCGACAATGTAATTTTTCTTGGTAACGTCTGATGAGCTTGCTCCAACATCATCTTCAGCATTAGAAGAGTTGGCAAAAATCTTAGGTCAGTAATAATTATTATTTATTTGTTTATAGTATTTAAAATACCGTATGATCCATCATTATTATGGTTTTGATATTAAAATTAATGATGAATAACACCAAATTCTCCTAAATGTGGACCATACAGGAAATATGTTACGTGAAGAGTTATCTTCGATTCTTTTCATACAAATCTAAAAGCTTGTTTCTTTTACTAATTTTGCTATATTCAACAATAGTTTTTATTGCTTTGTGTGCTTATAAAAATTTAGATCTTGTTTCAAAATATTTTACTAATTCAATTAATTTTGTTCTTTAGCCATTGCTATCAAAGAGACTATAGCTGGAGATGATATCAAATCATTCGATATAAAACCTTTTATCATTCCTCCTCTACATAATCCTATAGTCCCTATATACCTATAGACTCATTGTCTTAATATCATAAATAATAAATTGTAATGCATTATGCGTTGTCATTATTTTACTTCGAGATGAACTAAAAATTATTAAAATACATGTCTCTCAAATATTATCGATAAAATTGAAATGGTTAAATTTGAGCTTGTAGAAAAGATAACCCAAATGAAATTTCAAATATTAACTTTCATCCGTGAAAAGCATTATTATAACAATCGGTTCTATGTTCTCTTGAAAAGAAGGTTGGATATAATTATTACCCCATAAAATATAGTTATGTCATTATATTACATAATTGTTCCAATATAATGTATTGTTTCTCAATATTATTTAATAATATAGTCTATTGCCATAAATTGACAATTCGTGAGAGCGGGTTAGAGTTCCAATTTCCACTACAAAAGTATACCAACACAAAATCCGCACTCCATTATATTATAACAATATTCAAAGCTATTATATTTTAATGATGAATAACTTACATGATAGTTAAATGAGAAAATTTAAAATTAAAGTCACTAGTTGGTAATGAGTGGAAACATAGCTATAAAAAGAAAGTATAAATACTGTATTAGTTGCACATGATAAACTAGCATTGGACCTTTAAAATACACTCATCCCGAACTTTAAGTGGTTATAATCTTAGAGTAGGCAAAACTAAAGTTTTCAAACATTTTTATACAATTGTGACATTTTAAATTTTTAATATGTTTGAGTTTTTAGTTCACTCCTTTTAACAATACATTATTAAAATTTATCTTTTTTAGGATTTGAGTAAAAAAATAACATAAAAGAAAAGATAAATAATTGCAAATATTTTCAGGTTTATTATCCATAAATACAATATTGATAACATCATATTTTAATTTAAATTATCATGATATGATAGATGTTAATAGTAAAATATTATTCTTTTAATATAAAATAATCAACAAAGGACTCGAGAAAGTCAAGTTGATAATCAATACATCCATATTTTAATATTTTTAACTTGTACGAAGAGGATCATCAACTATATTCCTAAACAAGGTGAACAAGATATTATTCAAATATAAAATTATAATAGTGAGAATTTTCAATCCACATTTAGATTTTTACATATTACAAGAATACTAAATTGACAACATAAAAAATTAAGTTGGGTCTCTTTTCAAATCAGAATTCTATGCGTGGAGAGTTTTACACCATGTTTTATATACTTCATCTCAAGAAGAGCATAGCATATTAAACTACTATGGTATTAATTAGTAATTCAAAAAGTAAACTTTAATTCCTCCCTTAGTTACTTTTATGTACTTGAAAGATATAAAATAATTTTTTTAAAATTTAAATCATAATAGTGTTATATAAACTATAAGTATCTTGTCAAAAGATGATAATATTCTGATAAAAATATTTACTTTATGGATATAACAAGCATAGTTTATAAATTGTATGAAGTCACAATTCTTTATTCAACTTTTATATATTTCACTTTTTCCATTTTATGCATTATTAGGTACTACGTAAGTTGCTATATACAATGAAGATTTCAGTTTAAATGAAAAGTATTAAAATAATATAGCCTTATGCATAAAATTCAATTGACCCTAATCTTTATATTACCTCACTCTTGTGATAAATAATTCATCTATTTACATATTACTTCAATAATGTAAAATTTATTTTTTTTATGAATAATGAAATGTTAGTCCATCAGGTTTCGAAGACAACTTCTTATTGGCCTAACAATCTTATTTTAACGACAATGTAAAGAGATTGCTCCAACATCATCTTGAGAATTAGAATAGTTGGCTAAAATCTTATATTAGAAATAATATAGTTTCACTTGTTTAAGATATTTGGAATAATATACGATCATGCATTATGTATGTCTCGATGTTAAAACTTATGATTAATAACACCAAGTTCACCTCAATGTGGAAAATAAAAATTAACAGTTTGTGAAAATTTGTCTAGTTTTTTTAATGCCATCAAGATAGCTTTTTTTTTTTTAACAAATTATGCTATATTATTCAACATTTTAGATAATATCATATGATTATTGAAATTTAGATATTTTTTAAAAATATTCTACTAACATGAATTACTTTTATTTTTTAGTCATTACTATCAAAGAGGCGATAGTTGGGGATGATATCAGATCTATTGATATTAAACCTTTAGTCATACCTCCCCTTTATAATCGAGTACACCTTACATCTCCTTAAGCTAATTTGTTTCTAATATCATAAAAAATAAATTTTAATGCATTATACATTATCATTATCATAATATGTGATGAATAAAAAAGGATAAAATAAAAGTCTCTAATACTATCGATAAAATTGATATGGTTAAATATCAACTTGAGAAAAAAATGACCCAAATGAAATTATAAATATCAGTTTTGAGTTGTTATAGAATGTCCATTTTCATGACAAGTATTATTATATTAAAGAATGCTCTTTTTCTATTTCTAGAAATAGAAACATCCAAGTTTATAATAAAAGAAGTTTTGACGTCACTATTACCAAATGAAATCAAGTTATATCATTATGTTGCAGAAATTTTCTAACAAGATGAATATTTTTTTCAATATTATTCAATTATATAGTTTATTATTGTAAATGTGTAATTCTTATAATAGGGGTAGATTTTCAATTTCCTCTATAAATGCAAATAAATATACATAACACTAACTCTATTAAAGTATAATTATATTATTAGCTAATAGGTTTTGATAATGAATAACGTAGTCGTTAGTTAAATGAACAAATTCTCAGTTCAAGTCATAAGCATGTACTAAGTCGAAATATTTTTATAAAAAGATACTCTAAATACATTATAAGTTACCTATAATAAAATAATCTTAGAGCATTAGAATTTGCTCATCTTGAAATATAAATAATTGTAATGTCAATGTTGGCAAAATAAATATTTAAGATATTTTAATAAAATATCAAATTTGTCTTCTTAGATTTTGATTATGTTTGACTTTTTAGTTCACACCTTTATACAATTGATTATTAAAATCATTTAGCATGAGCGAAACAAATTAACACAAAATGAAAGATTTTTTTTCAAATATTTCTAACTTTGCCTTTCTTGTTTAAAATCATGATAACATCATATTATGACTCAAATTATCATGATATACTTGATGTTTATTGAAATGTTTTGTGCTTTTGATATAAAATAATGAACAAACATCTACAATAAGTCAAATTGACAAAAATTTCATCCACATTTTGATATTTTTAACGTGTACGAAGAAGATCATCAACTTGGTTCATGAAGAAGGTGAACTATATATTATTCAAATCATAATTTTTAGTAGTGAGAATTTTTGCACCATGTTTAGATTTTCAGAAATTATAAGAAATTTGATCGTCAAAAAAATTATGTTAGTTCTATTTTAAAATAAGATTTCTATCTGTGGACTTTAGAACCATGCGTCGTGTAATTGACCACAAAAAGAGCATAAAGTATTGGATGACTAAAGGATTACTAGTCAATTTGCAAAAGAGATACTTATTCCTCTCTCAATTATATTTATGCACTTGAAGGATATGGAATAGATTTTTTTCAATATACCATAACACAATCATAGTTTGTTACATAAATTATAAGCATTATTTTAAAAGATAACATTATTTCTATAAAATATTTAATTAATAAATATAACAAGCATAGTGTATAAGGTCACGATTCTTTATTTAATTTATATACAATTCCCTTCTACCATGAGATATGTTATTGCATACAAAGAAAGTTATAATATATAATATTGATTTTAGTTTCTAGACGACCATGGTCAATTTCAAAAAACTAAAACCTTATGTATAATGTTTAATTGATCCTAATCTTTAAAGCAACTCACTCTTGTGATGAACAATTCATCCATTAAGATATATTACTTCAATATTATAATTTTTTTATAAATAATCAAGTGTTGGCCCATCATGTTTCTGGGGCAACTTCTCATTAGCCTGATGGTCTTCCTCCTCTTATCGACAATGTAATTTTTCCTAGTAGCGTTTGATGAGCTTGCTCCAACATCATCTTCAACATTAGAAGAGTTGGCAAAAATCTTAGGTCAGTAATAATTATTATTTATTTATTTATAGTATTTGAAATAGCGTATGATCCAACATTATTATAATTTTGATATTAAAACTAATGATAAATAACACCAAGTTCTACTAAATGTGGACCATATAGGAAATATGTTACGTGAAGAGTTATCTTCAAATATTTTCATACAAATCTAAAAGCTTATTTCTTTTACTAATTTTGCTATATTCGATAATAGTTCTTATTTCTTCATATCCTTATGAAAATTTCGATCTTGTTTCAAAATATTTTACTAATTGAATTAATTTTGTTCTTTAGCCATTACTATCAAAGAAGCTATAGCTGGAGATGACATCAAATCATTCGATATAAAACCTTTTATCATTCCTCCTCTACATAATCCTGTAGTCCTTATACACCTATAGGCTCATTGCCTTAATATCATAAACAATAAATTGTAATGCATTATACGTTGTCATTATTTTACTTCGATATGATCTAAAAATTATTAAAATACATGTTTATCAAATATTATCGATAAAATAGAAATGGTTAAATGTGAGCTTGTTGAAAAGATAACCTAAATGAAATTTCAAATATTAACTTTGATCCGTGAAAAGCATTATTATAACAATCGGATCTATGTTCTCTTGAAAAGAAGGTTGGATATAACTATTACAACATAAAATATAGTTATGTCATTATGTTACATAATTGCTCCAATATAATGTATTGTTTCTCAATATTTTTTAATTATATAGTCTATTGCCATAAATTGACAATTCGTGAGAGCGGGTTAGAGGTCCAATTTCCACTACAAAAGTATACCAACACACAAAATCCTCACACCATTATATTATAACAATATTCTAAGCTCTTATATTTTAATGATGACTAACTTACATGATTGTTAAATGAAAAAATTTTAATTTCAAGTTACTAGTTGGTAATGAGTTGAAACATTCCTATGAAAAGAAAGTATAAATACCTTATTAGTTGCCCATGATAAACTAGCATTGGACTATTAAAATACACTCATCCCGAACTTTAAGTGGTTATAATCTTAGAGTAGGTAAAACTAATGTTTTCTAAAATTTTTATACAATTCTGACATTTTAAATTTTTAATATGTTTGAGTTTTTAGTTCACTCCTTTTAACAATACATTGTTAAAATTTATCCGTTTTAGGATTTTAGTAAAAGAATTAACATAAAAGCAAAGATAAATAATTGTAAATATTTTCAGGTTTATTATCCATAAATACAATATTGATAACATCATATTTTGATTTAAATTATCATTCGATAACAGATGTTTATTGTAAAATATTAATCTTCTAATATAAAATAATCAACAAAGGACTCAAGCAAGTCAAATTGACAACCAATACATCCATATTTTAATATTTTTAACTTGTATGAAGAGGATCATTAACTATATTCTTGAACAAGGTGAACAAGATATTATTCAAATATAAAATTATAATAGTGAGAATTTTCAATCCATATTTATATTTTTTACATATTATAAGAATACTAAATTGACAACATAAAAAATTAAGTTAGGTCTCTTTTCAAATAAGAATTCTTTGCGTGGAGAGTTTTACACCATGCTTCATATACTTTATCTCAAGAAGAGCAAAACATATTAAACTACTAAGGTATTAATTGGTAATTCACAAAGTAAACTTTAATTCCTCTCTTAATTACTTTTATGCACTTGAAAGATATGAAATAATTTTTTTTAAATTTAATTCTTAATAGTGTAAAATAAACTATAAGTATCATGTCAAAAGATGATAATATTCTTATAAAATATTTACTTTATGGATATAACAAACATAGTTTTTAAATTGTTTGATATCACGATTCTTTATGCAACTTTTATACATTTCACTTGTTTTATTTTATACATTATTAGATACTAAGGAAGTTGCTATATACGATTAAGATTTCAGTTTACATAAAAAGTGTTAAACTAATATAGCCTTATACATAAAATTCAATTGACCCTAATCTTTATATTACCTTACTCTTGTGATGAATAATTCATCCATCTACACATTACTTCAATAATGTAAAATTTTTTTTTTTTATGAATAATGAAATGTTAATCCATCACGTTTCGAAAACAACTTCTTATTGGCCTAACCATCTTCCTTCTTTTAACGACAATGCAATTTTTTGCATTAGTATATAAAGAGATTGCTCCAACATCATCTTGAGAATTAGAATAGTTGGCTAAAATCTTATAGTAGTAATAATATAGTTTCATTTGCTTAAGATATTTGGAATAATATATGATCACGTATTATGCATGTTTCGATGTTAAAACTTATTATTAATAACACCAAGTTCACCTCAATATGGACCATAAAAATAAGTGGTTTATGAAAATTTGTTTAGTTTTTTTAATTCTATCAAAATAGCTTTTTTTTAAACTAATTATGCTATATTATTCAACATTTTAGACAATATCATATGATTATTAAAATTTAGATCTTCTTTCAAAATATCTTTTACAAACTTGAATTACTTTTATTTTTTAGTCATTGCTATCAAAGAGGTGATAGTTGGGGATGAGATCAGATCTATTAATATTAAACCTTTAATCATACCTCCCCTTTATAATCCAGTACACCTTATATCTCCTTGAGCTAATTTTTCTAATATCATAAAAATTATATTTTAGTACATTATGCATTATCATTATCATAATATGTGATGAATAAAAATGATACAATAAAAGTCTCTAATACTATAGATAAAATTGATATGGTTAGATGTCAATTTGAGGAAAAAATGTCTCAAATAAAATTATAAATATCAGTTTTGCGCAGTTATAGATTGTCCATAATCATGACAAGTATTATTATATCAAAGAACGCTCTCTTTCTATTTTTAGAAATAGAAACATTCAAGATTATAAGAAAAGAAAATTTGACATCATTATTACCATATGAAATCAAGTTATATCATTATGTTGCAGAAATTTTCAAACAAGATGGATAATTTTTTCGATATAATTTAATTATATAGTTTATTATTATAAATGTGAAATTATTGTAATAGGCGTAGATTTTCAATTTCCTCTACAAATGCAAACCAATGTACATAACACTAACTCTATTAAAGTATAATTATATTATTAGCTACTAGGTTTTGATAATAAATAACGTAGTCGCTAGTTAAATGAACAAATTCTCAAGTCAAGTCACTAGCATTTACCAAGTCGAAACATTTCTATAAAAAGAAACTCTCGTAGATAATAAGTTTCCTATAATAAAATAATCTTAGAGCATTAGAATTTGCTCATCTTGAAATTTAAGTGATTATAATGTCAATGTTGGCAAAACAAATATTTAAGATATTTTAATAAAATATCAAATTTGTCTTCTTAGATTTTGATTATGTTTGACTTTTTAGTTCACAACTTTATATAATTGATTATTAAAATTTATTTTTGTTATTTAGAATGAGGGAAACAAATTAACACAAAATGAAAGATATTTTTTTACAAATATTTCTAACTTTACCATGCTTGTTTAAAATCATGATAACAACATATTATAACTTAAATTATCATGATATACTTGATGTTTATTGAAATGTTTTATGCTTTTGATATAAAATAATGAACATACATCTCGAATGCGTCAAATTGACAATAATTTCATCCACCTTTTGATATTTTTAATTTGTATGAAGAAGATTATCAACTAGGTTCATGAAAAAGGTGAATTAGATATTAATCAAAATATAATTCCTAAGAGTGATAATTATTGCACCATGTTTAGATTCTCAGAAATTATAAGAAAGTTGATCGTCAAAAAAATTAAGTTAGTTCTATTTTCAAATAAGATTTCTATGTGTGGATTTTAGAACCATGCCTCATGTAATTGATAATAAAAAGAGCATAAAGTATTGGATGACTAAAGGATTACTAGCCAATTTACAAAATAAATACTTATTCCTCTATCAATTATATTTATGCATTTGAAAGATATGGAATAGATTTTTTTTTCAACTTACCATACAATAATCTTATATTGTTACATAAAGTATAAGCATTATTTTAAAAGATGACATTATTTCTATAAAATATTTAATTAATAAATATAACAAGCATAGTGTCTAAGGTCACAATTCTTTATTTAATTTATATACATTTCCCTTCTTCCATGAGATATGCTATTGCTTACAAAGAAAGTTACAATATACAATAATGATTTTAGTTTCTAGACGATCATGGTCAGTTTCAAAAAACTAAAACCTTATGTATAACGTGTAATTGATCCTAATCTTTAAAATAACTTACTCTTGTGATAAACAATTCATCCAACAAGATATATTACTTCAATATTATAAATTTTTTAAACAAATAATTAAGTGTTGGCCCATCATGTTTCTAAGACAACTTCTCATTAGCTTAATGGTATTTTCAAATAAATTACAATCAACAAGAAATTTGATCGTCAAAAAAATTAGGTTAGTTCTATTTTCAAATAAGATTTCTATGTGTGGAGTTTAGAACCATGCCTCGTGTAATTGATCACAAAAAGAGCATAAAGTATTGTATGACTATAGGATTACTAGCCGATTTAGAAAAGAGATGCTTATTCCTCTCTCAATTATAATTATGCACTTGAAAGATATGGAATAGATTTTTTTCAACTTACCATACAAAAATCTTAGATTGTTACAAAAATATAAGCATTATTCTAAAAGATGACATTATTTCTATAAAATATTTAATTAATAAATATAACAAGCATAGTGTATAAGGTCAAAATTCTTTATTTAATTTATATATCTTTCCCTTCTACCATGAGATATGCTTTTGTATACAAAAAAAGGTACAGTATACAATGATAATTTCAGTTTCTAGATGATCATGATCAGTTTTAAAAAACTAAAACCATATGTATAAAATTTAATTGATCCTAATTTTTAAAGCAACTCACTCTTGTGATAAACAATTCATCTATCAAGATATATTACTTCAATATTGTAAATTGTTTTACAAATAATCAAATTTTGGCCCATCATGTTTCTAAGACAACTTATCGTTAGCCTGATGATCTTTCACCTATTAACGACAATGCAATTTTTCACAAAGATAACCCAATGCAAATGCAAACCAATGTACATAACACTAACTCTATTAAAGTACAATTATATTATTAGCTACTAGGTTTTGATACTGAATAATGTAGTCGCTAGTTAAATGAACAAATTCTCAAATCAAGTCACTAGCATGTGCCAAGTCGAAACATTTCTATAAAAAGAAACTCTCAATAGACTATAAGTTTCCTATAATAAAATAATCTTAGATTATTAGAATTTGCTTATCTTGAAATTTAAGTGATTGTAATGTCAATGTTGGCAAAATAATTATTTAAGCTATTTTAATAAAATATAAAATTTGTCTTCTTAGATTTTGATTATGTTTGACTTTTTAGTTCACACCTTTATACAATTAATTATTAAAATTCATCTTTGTTATTTAGCATGAGGGAAACAAATTAACACAAAATGAAAAATATTTTTTTACAAATATTTTTAACTTTGCAATGTTTACATGATAACATCATATTATGACTCAAATTATCATGATATACTTAATGTTTCTTGAAATGTTTTATGCTTTTGATATAAAATAATGAACATACATCTTGAATGCGTCAAATTGATAATAATTTCATCCACATTTTGATATTTTTAACTTGTACGAAGAAGATCATCAACTAAGTTAATGAAGAAGGTGAATTAGATATTATTCAAATCATAATTTCTAAAAGTGAGAATTTTTGCACCATGTTTAGATTCTCAGAAATTACAAGAAAGTTGATCGTCAAAAAAATTAGGTTAGTTCTATTTTCAAATAAGATTTCTATGTGTGGAGTTTAGAACCATGCCTCGTGTAATTGATCACAAAAAGAGCATAAAGTATTGGATGACTATAGGATTACTAACCAATTTACAAAAGAGATGTTTATTCCTCTCTTAATTATATTTATGCACTAGAAGGATATGGAATAGATTTTTTTCAACTTACCATACAACAATCTTAGATTGTTACATAAAGTATAAGCATTATTTTAAAAGATGACATTATTTTTATAAAATATTTAATTAATAAATATAACAAGCATAGTTTATAAGGTCACAATTCTTTATTTAATTTATATACACTTCCCTTATACAATGAGATATGCTATTGCATACAAAGAAAGTTAAAATATATAATTATGATTTCAGTTTCTAGACGATCATGGTTAGTTTTAAAAAACTAAAACCATATGTTAAACATTTAATTGATCCTAATTTTTAAAGCAACTCACTCTTATGATAAACAATTCATCTACAAAGATATTTTAATTCAATATTGTAAATTTTTTTTACAAATAATCAAGTTTTGGCCCATCATGTTTCTAAGACAACTTCTCGTTAGCCTGATGATCTTCCTACTCTTAACGACAATGCAATTTTTCACAAAGATAACCTAATACAAATGCAAACCAATGTACATAACACTAAATTTATTAAAGTATAATTATATTATTAGTTACTAGGTTTTGATAATGAATAACATAGTCGTTAGTTAAATGAATAAATTCTCCGTTCAAGTCACTAGCATGTACCAAGTCAAAACATTTCTTTAAAAAGAAACTCTCAATACATTATAAGTTTCTTATAATAAAATAATCTTAGAGCATTAGAATTTACACATCTTGAAATTTAAGTGATTGTAATGTCAATGTTGGCAAAACAAATATTTAAGATATTTTAATAAAATATCAAATTTGTCTTCTTAGATTTTGATTATGTTTGACTTTTTAGTTCACACCCTTATACAATTGATTATTAAAATTCATCTTTGTTATTTAGCATGAGGGAAACAAATTAACACAAATTGAAAGATATTTTTTTTCAAATACTTCTAACTTTGCCATGCTTGTTTAAAATCATGATAACATCATATTATGACTCAAATTATCATGATATACTTGATGTTT